>NW_016158944.1:13075-16674 GCF_001687245.7 Rhagoletis zephyria | reverse complement strand
ATTTTATTTTACGTGAACCCATCCTTCAAAAAAGATATTGATAGATATAGCCCTTGTTATAGACTCTAGTCCGAATTCCGGTAAGTAACACAAAATAATGTCAGGAGCAGGTAATAATGTACCTTTGTACTATTTAGCAAGTAATTGGTCGGTAACAAGAGCAACTTAAATTTAAATCTACTAAATACCTTCTAGCGTGTCTCAGTCCTTTGCCCACAAAAGCGGCTATAACTTTTTTTTCTATTCGAAACAGTAAGAGTGTCACCTTTCTGAAATCTTTATTAAATGAGCAATTTTTTTATGTAATGTAAAGTTATAGTTCAGTACATTTTTTTTCACTAGAGATAGTCAAAGTTGGGGAAGAAAATATCAAAAAGTTAAAAATCCCAAAATAGTCCTAATTTTATGATGGTTCCTTAATATATTTTAACTACATTGCATTTGAGTATAGAGAAGCAACTATCTGGAAGTATTTTACATAAAAAATTTATTAAGTATAGCCTGGTTTGTAGATGCAGTTAAAGAAAATACATGAAAAGGCACGATTTTTTTTTTATTAAAAAAATTTAAATATTTCAAAAATGGTACCACTTTTACCTGAAAATTTTTTGTTTATCAGAGAGCTCACCCCCACGATTTCCGTTGCTACGTTCTTGTCTGTTTTTCCTATCAAAGTTTTAGTCAAGATGGTAACTGTTTCTGCCGTTGGTATCGATGGGTAAAGTTCCTTAACATCAAATGATACAAATTTCGCATCTTTGGGTATTTCTAGCGATGTCATCTTTTCAATTAACTCCGCTGTACTCGTAATTGTGTATTTATTGGGCAGTTCCAGTTTTTCTTTCAGCAGCGATTTTAGATATTTCGATAGTTTGTATCCTGGTGCAGATTTGTGGTTGATAATTGGTCTCATCGGATTTCCTGTCTTGTGCATTTTTGGGAGTGCGATCATTGAAGGGGCCGAAGGATTCATTAATGTCATTGTATATGCTTTCCTTGGATTTATTATTGTTTTTGCCTGTTTTATTGCGTGCTTGACTGTCACTTGGTAGTCATCGGTTGGGTCCTTTCTCATCATCCGACAATTTGTCTCTTTGATTAGTTTCTCTTGTCTTTTCTTTATATTCTTTTTCGTACATTATTACCGTTGTGTTCCCTTTGTCTGCTTTTGTTGTGATTACTTTATTCGTTTTGAGTTTTTTCTTTAGCCCTTTGACAGTTTTATTTTCGTTGCTTAGTTTTTTCGTCTCCATGGATTTTATGCTTTTTTCAATTATACGTCTACATATGTGTCTTGCATGATCTTGATCCTCGATTGGTAGTAATGATATGGCCATTTCCGCGTCTACAATAGTGTGCTCTACCTCTTTATTATTATCATAATTTTCCAGGTTGTGTTTCAGACCTTTTTCCAATTATTTATTTTTATTTATTTATTTATTATACAGAAATTAAGTGATAAATCACCTAACTACAATAACTAGGAGCACTAGTAACTAAGACCTTCAGCTCGCTCGTCAACTTTTTGTATACCTAGTAAACTGGTTAACTTAGAAATTGACCCTAATCTAAAACAAAACTTAACTCTAGATTAACTTCTTTAGATTTGTCAATACTAAGTACTTTACAATCCTGTCAATGTTCTTACTCTCAATAGTTATTAAATAATCCGAAGGTGTATAGTTTCCAAAGATGCTTTTCAGATGATGTCGGTAAAATGTTGGCATTCGTCAAGGAGGTGGATTACGGAAAGTNTCTTGTGCATTTTTGGGAGTGCGATCATTGAAGGGGCCGAAGGATTCATTAATGTCATTGTATATGCTTTCCTTGGATTTATTATTGTTTTTGCCTGTTTTATTGCGTGCTTGACTGTCACTTGGTAGTCATCGGTTGGGTCCTTTCTCATCATCCGACAATTTGTCTCTTTGATTAGTTTCTCTTGTCTTTTCTTTATATTCTTTTTCGTACATTATTACCGTTGTGTTCCCTTTGTCTGCTTTTGTTGTGATTACTTTATTCGTTTTGAGTTTTTTCTTTAGCCCTTTGACAGTTTTATTTTCGTTGCTTAGTTTTTTCGTCTCCATGGATTTTATGCTTTTTTCAATTATACGTCTACATATGTGTCTTGCATGATCTTGATCCTCGATTGGTAGTAATGATATGGCCATTTCCGCGTCTACAATAGTGTGCTCTACCTCTTTATTATTATCATAATTTTCCAGGTTGTGTTTCAGACCTTTTTCCAATTATTTATTTTTATTTATTTATTTATTATACAGAAATTAAGTGATAAATCACCTAACTACAATAACTAGGAGCACTAGTAACTAAGACCTTCAGCTCGCTCGTCAACTTTTTGTATACCTAGTAAACTGGTTAACTTAGAAATTGACCCTAATCTAAAACAAAACTTAACTCTAGATTAACTTCTTTAGATTTGTCAATACTAAGTACTTTACAATCCTGTCAATGTTCTTACTCTCAATAGTTATTAAATAATCCGAAGGTGTATAGTTTCCAAAGATGCTTTTCAGATGATGTCGGTAAAATGTTGGCATTCGTCAAGGAGGTGGATTACGGAAAGTTGGTTCAAGTTACAAGTTACATAGCGGTCGGCTTTCCCCCTTGAGGATGTGGCTGTGAGTTATAATTGTGTGGCCAATACGTAACCGGGGGACTTTTCAAATCATTGCAAGAGATGTTTGAGTCGTACACGAGTTTATTTCCCTTTGTAGTAAACTTACTATAATGGTGTTGCGAATTTAAAAATTTCTGTGCACTTTCGGTCGTTATGTGTGCATGTACCAAGCATATAATGTCGTCTTTCAGGAACCATTCGGAAGTGCAAAGAGGTTCAATTGTTGCAAGTTTGGCCCCCTGGTCAGCAGCTTCGTTACCTTTGATATCTACATGGCCAGGAATCCACATACCTTTGATATCTACATGGCCAGGAATCCACATGATTCTCGTTGACCCTTTACGCTCCAGCAACTTGTGTCGTATTGCGTTGAGTAGGTGGTTATTCTCTCTGACCTTATCCAGCGAATTTATTGTGGAGAGGCTGTCAGTACATACAACCCACTTTCCTTTTGTTTTATGTGTGTATTCAACTGCCTGTAATATCGCTACTGCTTCAGCTGTATATATTGAGCAAAAGTCAAAGAGATTCCCAGCGCAAATAGTGGAGAATTTAGAGTCGACGACAGCATAAGCGGTTTGAGACTTATCTTTGGATGCGTCGGAGTAAAGTAATTTCCATCCCTTGTTTTGTAAATCTGTTGTAAGCTCTATAAAAAGTTGCTGGTATACTGCTGGATTGGTTTCGCTTTTACGGTATTTTACCAAGTTCGAATAAATGAACCTGCTTATTGGTTGACAGGGTGGAGGACTTTTAAAAATAGAGCTCTTTATAGCAGTAGGGATACCTAGTTCTTTCGCCGCTGATATACATTTGGCTATTGTGGATGGGTGGCGAGAATTTTTTTTTCTTATTTGTTTGAGTCTTTGCTAGGTTGAGCACCAGGGAATTGTTGCCTTGTAAAACTTTTGGTATTAATTTGAGGGTATTGTATGCAATGTGTTCTTGAAGTAACGGCATC
>NW_016158944.1:6328-12223 GCF_001687245.7 Rhagoletis zephyria | reverse complement strand
TACCTTTGATATCTACATGGCCAGGAATCCACATGATTCTCGTTGACCCTTTACGCTCCAGCAACTTGTGTCGTATTGCGTTGAGTAGGTGGTTATTCTCTCTGACCTTATCCAGCGAATTTATTGTGGAGAGGCTGTCAGTACATACAACCCACTTTCCTTTTGTTTTATGTGTGTATTCAACTGCCTGTAATATCGCTACTGCTTCAGCTGTATATATTGAGCAAAAGTCAAAGAGATTCCCAGCGCAAATAGTGGAGAGTTTAGAGTCGACGACAGCATAAGCGGTTTGAGACTTATCTTTGGATGCGTCGGAGTAAAGTAATTTCCATCCCTTGTTTTGTAAATCTGTTGTAAGCTCTATAAAAAGTTGCTGGTATACTGCTGGATTGGTTTCGCTTTTACGGTATTTTACCAAGTTCGAATAAATGAACCTGCTTATTGGTTGACAGGGTGGAGGACTTTTAAAAATAGAGCTCTTTATAGCAGTAGGGATACCTAGTTCTTTCGCCGCTGATATACATTTGGCTATTGTGGATGGGTGGCGAGAATTTTTTTTTCTTATTTGTTTGAGTCTTTGCTAGGTTGAGCACCAGGGAATTGTTGCCTTGTAAAACTTTTGGTATTAATTTGAGGGTATTGTATGCAATGTGTTCTTGAAGTAACGGCATCCCAGCTTCCGAGAGAATGCAAGCGATTGGTAATGTAGGGAAGGCGCGGATGCTTCTCCTACCAGCTGCATGATATGGTGGTGTTATCATCCATTGCCCGTATATCGGCAGTCCGTAATCCACCTTTGAGATCATAAGAGCTCTTGTGACATTAACAAGTATTGGTGACTTTATCAAACAATGTTTCGACAAGTATTTTATAACATTAAGGGCCGGTTGTTCAATGTCTGGTTATCACTACTTGCCGGTTAAACATCATTATCGACGTTTTCGACATCACGCATATAACATGTGATCGATAAAGCAGTCGTTGTATTTAACCGGAGCTTCTACCTCCGATTTGTGCTAATCAGACATTGAACAACCGGCCCTTAGTCTTTTGCTTAACTCTGCTCTAAGGTGTTTACAGTGTTCTCTAAATGTAAATCTTTTGTCGAAGATAACACCTAATATTTTTAAGCTATCATAGCTTTTAATATCGATACCATTAAAATTTAACAACAAAGGCGAACAATTTTGTTTCTTACATAAGTGTAGGATTTTACATTTGTCGTATGCAAGGGATGCTCCTGAAGCCTCTGACCAATTAGAAATCGCTCTAAGGATTTGATGGAAGTCTTCATGAACTAATTTTCGATCTTTACACTTAGTGAAGAGTATCACATCGTCCGCGTAAACCATGTACGATATCCTTTTAAAGTTGAGAAATATTTTAATGTCGTCGAATGCAACAATAAATAACACTACCGAAAGGGGCGAGCCCTGAGGTATTCCATTATGAAGCCTCTTGGTTTTCGAAAATTTATTGTTGTATTTGACAGCGAACGTTCTATTGGTCAAGAAAGCTTTTACAAAATTATATATTTTTAGGCCAATTTTCCACCTTGCAAGTTGTCTTAGAACTACATGAATGCCTATCCTATCGTAAGCCTTTTCAAAATCGAGGCTAAGAGTGAAGACATGGTTTTTTGTCGCCAAAGCGTTTGATACATAATTTTCGAAAACCAGCAAAGCGTCTATTGTTCCTTGCCCCTCTTTAAATGCTGTCTGGTGTGAATCGATAAAGCCGTTAGTAAGACCAAACCAAATTATTCTGTTCGCAACCATTTTTTCGAGTACCTTGCTTAAGCAAGGGAGGAGACTAATTGGTCTGAACCCCGAGACGTCTGTGCTTGATTTATTTGGCTTGGGGATTGGCACTACGATAGCATGTTTCCATGCCTGAGGTATGATGCCTTGGGCAAATATATTGTTGTACAAAGTTATTATTCGTTCTTTTGAAGTTGTTGGAGCATTTTTCAGCATTGGATATGAAACTCTATCCCTTCCGGGTGATTTCCCCGACATAGGAGAGATTGTGGTTTCAAATTCGAAAAGAGTAATAGGACATTCTATTGCATTACTGGTTGAAGACAGTGAACTACAGGTGTACTGACTGCTGCCAATTTTACTTTTTTGTGTCTTAAATTCATTTTTAAAATTTGAATCCTTGGAATAGTTAGACCACACAGACGCTAAATGGTTTGTAATTTCCTCGGGTGAATAAATTGCGCCCTGGTCGGTTTCAATAATTTTTATTGAGAATTGATTGAACGTTCCGGTAAGTGTTTTGATTTTAGTCCAGATTTCTTTAGGATTTGACTGTGGGTTTATAGACTCGGAAAGAGATTCGAGGCTTTTCCGTTTGGTTTCTCTAAGTTTCTTTTTAAATATGGCGTTTGCCTTTTTATATTTTAAAAGATTCGACTCTGAGCGGGTTTTTTTGTAAATGTTCCATAGGGTTCGTTTCTGTTCCCTCAGGGAAGATGGTATTCAGACCAGTATGGGACTATTTTTTTATGTAGCTGGTAATGAGTTTGTGGTATAGAAAAATGCGCAGCAGTGCGAAAAGCCCTTTGTATCACACTCGCTTCCTTATTAACATTAATTGATTTTGGGATTTCGGATAAAAAATTGCTGGCAACAGTTTGAAAACTGGTCCAGTTTGCTTTATCTGTTACAAATTTTGGAGTAGGGAGTCCGGAATTTGAGAGGCTGGTTATCATTTTTGTTATTAGAGGGAAGTGGTCACTTCCGTGTAGCTGGTTGAGTGTAGTACACGTTAACTTTGTCACAATTTCGGCTGAGCACATAGCTACGTCTACGTGTGTAAATGTCCTCCGCGTGGAAAAGTGCGTTGGTGCGTTGTCATTTAAGACAATTAAGTTTTCTGTGAGGACCAGTTCTTCAAATATCTCCCCTCTTTTGTTTTTAGAGTCGGAACCCCATAGGGGGAGCATTCATGTCTCCAACAATGATGATGTTGCCATTTACCTTGTAAGTAATATTTAGAAGGTCTTTTAGATTGGAAGCTTGATCAGGTGGAATGTACATAGAAATAATGGTGGATTTTATTCCGATGTTGATTTCAATAGCAATTATTGATAATGGTGACTGCAGGTGGATGCGTTTGTGTGGAATGTCTTTCAAAATGAGAGCAGCAATTCCTTGCTTACTTGAATTATTGTTCGGCAAGTTTGTGAAATAGCTAGTATAACGGCTAGAGATATGTATAGATTTACTAAAAGGCAGTAAGGCACTCTTGCAGTGATATGAAAGAGGGATGGTGTTCGTTGATAAGGAGCTTTAGCTCGTTAAAATTGTTGTATAATCCTTTGATGTTCCATTGTACAATTGTAAAAGACATTGGGGCTTAAATAGATAGGTCAAGGGTATGTTACTGTATATCAATATCAGAGTCGGAAGTTTCCATACTCTTTGTATAATAGTCATTATTATGAATTAGTTTTTGTGTTAGATTGGTGATAGGAGAAAGATAGTTTGACAATGAAGACTGAGTTGTGTTATCTGCTGATGAAATTGAGTTGGAAGAGGAGGTCTCATTTGCTGTAGACGAAATAGCAGTAACAAATGATGCACTTGTGGTTGCTGCAGAGGATGTAGTTTTGGTGACGGTGGGGGTGGTAATTAAAATGTTGGTTAGTTTGGGATTGTGAGATATGGAGGTTTTTTTTCGGTAGTTAGATTTGTAGTGGTTAATTTTATATTATTGGTAGTGGTGGGTTTTGTAGATTCCTGAGCAGGACCACTGGGAGCCCGAGCAGCCGTGCCTGCATAAGATGTTGTTGGTGATATTAGAGGGAGCTGCGAAATATAAATAGACTTCGCTTGCTTAAGAGAGCATTTTTGTTGCGTTTTTATTTTAAGAATTTATTTTTGTTGGATATATTTGGTACATTTGTTGTGGTTAGATGGGTGCTCCTCGGCACAGTTTGCGCACTTAGTGCGTATGCAGGTANATAAATTATATATATAATATAAATAGACTTCGCTTGCTTAAGAGAGCATTTTTGTTGCGTTTTTATTTTAAGAATTTCTTTTTGTTGGATATGTTTGGTACATTTGTTGTGGTTAGATGGGTGCTCCTCGGCACAGTTTGCGCACTTAGTGCGTATGCAGGTAATGATACCATGGGGTGGAAGGCTACAATTCACACATAAAGGGTTATTTTTGCAGTACTTAGCCGTGTGACCTAGCACTTGGCATGATTTGCAGCGCATTGGGTTAGGGATGTATTCCCTTACTCCTAGTTTATGCCACNGAGGCTACAATTCACACATAAATGGTCATTTTTGCAGTACTTAGCCGTGTGACCTAGCACTTGGCATGATTTGCAGCGCATTGGGTTAGGGATGTATTCCCTTACTCCTAGTTTATGCCACGACACTTTGAGTGACTCAGGTAACTTATACAAGTCGAAGGTCAATAAAACAACTCCACTTTCTCTCAATTTATTGTCAATGGATTTCTTGAACTTGTAGACTGCAACTACTCCTTGTGATTCTAAGTTTTTTACTATTTCTTCTTCTGGGACATGGTTTAGGAAGGGGGCGTATATTGTGCCCTTAACGCAATTAAGGTTTTCGTGGTACTTGCACTTTATCTCGCAAAGCCCTGCTAGTTGATTGGCAGCGATAAATTTTTATGCAGCGGCTTTGTTATTCACAAGGAGTAACAGACTTCCATCTCTTAATTCCGACCCACTGATGATTTCTTTGCTAATTAAGTGAAGGGATTTTTCGACAGCAAAGCATGAAAAATGTGACAGGGGCTTCAATTCGTTTGTTGCCGAGACAACTACAAACTTTGGGTTAGGTGTGACAAATGTTGGAGTAGGGAGCGTTGGGTATTCCGAGTGAGATTTGCGTTTTTTGTTTTTATGGGGACTGGTAGCCAAAGGATCATACCTATTGTCCCCAAAGATGAAGGCCCCGGGGGACATGGTTAATAAATCGCACTGTCACTGAATGAGTTACACGTGCACTTTTGAACAACGAGAAAAACAAGTAAGTATGTTTTATTTGTTGTTCTGATAACTAACGGGCTTAAGAACGCACAGGCAATAGAACGATAAAAACACTAACGTACGCAAAGAGAGTTAGTCGGAGACTGTTTTCCGATTATTATCTATTATCTTTATCTTTATCTATATCTATATTAATAAAAATGTTGTGTTCGTATGTCACGGTCGTCAAAACTCGAGAACGGCTGAACCGATTTGAATAATTTTTTTTTTGTATTGTTCGGTATAATACCAGAACCAATGATATCGCAAAAAATTTGAGGGTTGCCACCTATTTGAAAATTTTTAAACCCAATTATATTGATAAAATAAATAAATTGTTACAATATGGGTATCAAATTAAAGAGTTTTTAGAAAGATAACTGCTGGAAATATTTTTGACGAGGGTTGCCACCTATTTGAAAATTTTAATTCAGACAAATTGATAAAATAAATGAATTATTGCCATGTGGGTGTAAAACTATAGAGTTTTAAGAAGGCGTACAGCCGAAAATATGTTTGAAGAGTGTTGCCACCTGTTTGAAAATTTAACTAAAGTACATCGATAAAATAAATGAAATATTACATTATGGGTATCAAATTAAAGAGGTTTAAGAAAGATATCTGTTGGAAATATTTTGGAGAAGGGTTGCCACCAATTTTTAAATTTTAACTCAGTTAAATTGATAAAGTAAATTAAATATTGCTATGTGGATATCAAACTAAAGAATTTTAAGAAGGCTTACAGTCGAAAATATTTTAAAGGAGGGTTGCCACCTGTAAAAAAATTAAGCGCAATTTTATTGATAAACTAAATGATATATTACAAGATAGATATTAAATTCAAGAGGTTTAAGAAAGATAGCTGCTGGAAATATTTTT
>NW_016158944.1:0-1316 GCF_001687245.7 Rhagoletis zephyria | reverse complement strand
TTTGCCAGAATCGACTCCACCCGAACTCCACTTCGGTTAGGTGCAACTCCTGCAACGGATGGAGTCACCTAAGAACCTGTTCTGGCCTTAGGTCTAACCGGGAGTGGACCACAAACTTTGTGGCTCCCTGTTAGTCAAGCCAAATGGCACAATCAGCCTCCACGGCTACCCACTCGCGTAATGCACGGATGCGACCTAGCACCCGAAGAGCCTGCACGGCCCCAGAAGCTCCCCTGAGCAACAGCAAACCTCCCAACACACCCCACCCACACAACCTACCGGCCGGTCCCACTCGCGAGCGCGAGCCAACCAGCAGCTACTGGTTGCCCACACCATCTGCTCCGTGTGCCAGAACAGAATATACCGGAATGTGACATCAGTCAAATGCAACACATGCCTTGGCTGGTGCCACTTCCGGCTATGTTCTGGTCTACGCACCACTNCCGCACCACTACAGCGCCCCTTGCTGTAGTGCACCGCCGGCGCAGACAACAACGCCCACATCGCAGCCACCTACCATCAAGCTGCAAAAGCAACTGCGTCAGGCGCAACAGGCCCAAGGTAGGCCCCACACTTCCCTCACTCCCCGTATCGCGACCAGCCTCCCAAGGCATACGAACGTACTCCAACTCAACTGCAACGGACTCCAGAGCAAGATTGGGGAGATAGCAGTCTTCATGGGTCGGCACGGCATATTGATAGCTGCGGTCCAAGAAACGAATTTGCACAGCAACTCATCTTTGCTGGGTTGCGCCGCCTACAATGTGCTCCGTAAAGATCGCGAGCGAGATAATGGTGGAGGATTAGCGTTCATTCTACACCACACAGTGCAGTATCGGCTAATCGAAGAAGACATCGACCCAAGGGACACTACCCTAGAATGTCACGGAATAGCTTTCCGGTCAGGCGATGTCGAGCTCGAAATATTTAACGTGTACATACCCCCTGTCACCTGCTGCCCGGCTGGATATCTCCCTGACATAGGTGCGCTACTCAGAGGCGAAAACCGATTGGTAGTAGGTGACTTCANAGACATCGACCCAAGGGACACTACCCTAGAATGTCAGGGCATAGCTGTCCGGTCAGGCGATGTCGAGCTCGAAATATTTAACGTGTACATACCCCCTGTCACCTGCTGCCCGGCTGGATATCTCCCTGACATAGGTGCGCTACTCAGAGGCGAAAACCGATAGTTAGTAGGTGACTTCAATGCGCACCACGATCTTTGGAATTCAAGCCTGGCCAATGATCGGAGGGGAAACATTTGGGCTGAGCAGATAGACGATTCGACATTCTGCACCATGAACGACGACGCC
>NW_016158943.1:92023-103398 GCF_001687245.7 Rhagoletis zephyria | reverse complement strand
TTTTTTTTTTTAATAATGGTTATTGAATGATCGAAAAAATAAAAAATCATAAAGTAACTATCAAATTTGATCGGAAGAATATAAATCCAATTTCAACGGCTAAATTATGACTTTTATTATAAAGATCTAACTGTTACGACCTCTGCAATAAATCAAAGAAGAAACATTTCTCCAGAAATTTTTCCTAGTTATCGCTCTTTATTTGATTCGATTTCAATTGAAGCTCTAACACCAAAGCCATGTTTTGTGATATACTGGGACCACTTACGGACATCATCCAAATTGAAGAACCACAATTGGCATAGGTACTCGATGTATGTATATACTTATGTTAAGCACACTCACATCGATTCGTTTTTTTTTTTTTAGATATGAAACTTCCTTGCCCTTAAGTGCGCCTTTCTTTCTTTTATAGGAGTTATTGTTTGTAGATGAGATATTTTTTCAAATGTCCATCAATAATTTACTACAATGAATAAGACATAAATATGTATCTGTATCTTCTACGGCATCAATCAGTTTAGTAAAAATGGTAAATCAACTCCTCTACTTTTATTTATGGGTTGATGAACCGCTGCACATTGGTGTACTACTTCAGCTTCAGCTTCACTTGACTCAAATTAAGTTAATTTGAATCAATGTTGCCAGATCCCAGTTTTAACTGTAAGTTACAGTTATTTTTTTTTTTTTTAGAAAAGCTCGCAGTTGTTTAAATTACCTCTTAGCACAAATTATAGTTTTCCGAAATGTCCGTTTCGAACGAATAAATTAAAATTTCCTTTTTGGTTTCTTTGTGAGTCAGTTTTTAAAATAAAAGGGACAATGAAGGAGCAGCGTTTCCTCACGTGAAACAAATTTTTTCAGCTGTTCCTGGCACTCCAGTCGCCACAGAAAATGTTGAAATAATATTTGCTGGAGTCAATATGAATAAAAAAAGAAATATACTAGCAATTGTAGCACTCTCTGCTATTTTAGGAACTAAAAGCTTCTTAAAACCAATGTTTCAGGAGGTGCAAAATCTGAATCAAATGAACAAAAAAAAAGCAATTTACGAAAAATAATAAAACTCAATTTCACTAAAACAAAATGTGATTTAAATGTTACATATAATGAAGTTCATTTGGGTTTAATTGAGTATAATTTAAAATATTTTTTTTTATTTATTATAAATTAATCGTTTTTTGTTATATATTTCTGCTTCATAAAATTAAAAAAACGTTACTTTTTTTGAAAAACGTCCTTCGTTTTTGAAGAGTACAGTTTTTGGTCGAAAATGCAGTTTTTTTTTTAGAAATTTATAGTTTTTGAAAAAAGAAATTCTGGCAACATTGACTTCAATTGATATTTTTGCTCTAATACTTTATTAACGAAGCTTAATTGATTGTCAATTTTTACATAACTATGTATGTATATATGTGCTCTTATTTTTAAAATAAACCAACTGAAAAACTACTTTGCACCAATTTGTGTCTTGGAAGAATACAAAAGCATCTGTGAAGTGCAGAACGAAAGCGTATTCAAATTAAACATATTGACTTTGAAGCTCCTTAAGGCAAATGCATTTTAAAGCACCAGAAATGAAATGCAGAGTCGGATAATTGAGTGCTTCCTAGGACAACGCCATGTTAAATAAATCAGTTCGTTGCAGGGGAAAAGTAAGAATTCCAATTAGTTATTATTGAAAATAAAGTAGTTTATAAAGTACATTAAAATTTATTTAATTTCCTGCAGGGTAACCATTCGCACTAAAGTCTTCATTCATCTAGTTGCAACAATGACTTTAAAACTAAAATGAAATAATTGAAAGTATGGAGTTTATACGTTGCGTGTGAACCAACATATTACATGTACTTACCTATAAATATTCGTGATGTGAAATGAATATTTTGCTACTAAACGACGCCCCCAACAATACTAAAAATGCATTAAAAAATGAAACCATTTCATGACTCTTTGAAATACCACATATATGTATGTATGTGTGTACATCTTATATTAACATACATATGTACATTTGTATATACAATTGACATTAAAAATGGGCATTTCCATGGGCTAAAGATCTTACTTGGCTGCATATTCAGTGTAAAGGAAAAAAACCCGAAACTTGGAAGATTTTTCTCTCATACTCTGTAGATATGTGTGGCATAAACATTTTGGCAATGCTGTTATGTTACTTTTTTCTGGATACAAGTTACATACTTAGCTTCGACTTTAGTCTCTGATACAACAGTTCACTAGGCGAGCGCACAACGAAAGTCAGTACATCTACAGTTAAAAAGGGTTTCTGGACCGCGATAGACCGGAAATAGTGAAGGATGGAGATTTGGTAGCACACTGATGGAAATTTTGACAGAGCACATATGTATATCACATCTGGTTCACAGATGCCCTCGAAGCTTATTGCAGGAAGTTTAGGAAGAATCTGCTAAGAAAGATTTAGGTTTAACCCGAAGAAGCTCTTTGGAATTGACATCAGACGCCTGCGAACCACTAATAACACTGTGGTATCGCAGAGAAAAACTTTAAACTCCCTTTTTTTTAATACAACATAAGCGCTCTCTAAAGGCCAAAGCTGAGACCGCACCAAGTATTTACATATGTATTTTATAACAAAAAAAAAACAAAAAAATCTTTAGGGGTATACAAATTTATATTATCACGTCAATCGGCTGTTTATCACGTTATACATATGAATACCANTAAGCGCTCTCTAAAGGCCAAAGCTGAGACCGCACCAAGTATTTACATATGTATTTTATAACAAAAAAAAAAAAAAAACAAAAAAATCTTTAGGGGTATTCGTTTAACGTCTCAAGCGGCTATACAAATTGATAATCTTATCACGTCAATCGGCTGTTTATCACGTTATACATATGAATACCCATTTTTGTAAATTTTAGATTTTTATTATTGAAGAAAATCAATCATTTAAAGAACAAAATTGGAATATTTTTTATGAACAAAAAAGTGCCGGCAAATCCTAGAAACCAACAAAAGATTTCGAAAAATACGGAGAAATATCGAAAAACCCTCGAAAAAAAACGAAAATTAGGAATAAATTTTATTTTTTTTTAACAATACCTAAAAAATAAAAAAAACCAAAAATAAAACCATAAGCAAAACTTTCCCCGTTAGTTTTACTTAGCAAAAGTAAAAAAGCTGAAACTATCGGTTTTTCTTGTTCTTGTTCTACAACGTCTAAGGATTCCGATGGTGCTGCACGTAAAAAATGGCACCACACTTTTTTCAGCGTTTTTTTGGTATAAAAACTATAAAATATGTAACTCTATCATCATTTTATTTTTCGTTCAAAGGGAACATCTCCAAGAAAATGCCCATACGTAATTGCATTTTTACACACGTCTCCGTGTCGGTTCGCAATTTTGGTCGACTATCAGTGACTATTAAATAAGTTACAGTGTTCTACGGGAACTGGAAATTACAGTATTTGGTTTTTCTTACTACTCATATATACTTACATACATACATATACATACATAGATATATATCGATATAAAACTAATTGTTTTAGAATTTTTTCGTAACTAAGTTACAGCCATTCCATTCCCATTATTGTTTATTCAGCATTTCAGTAGATTTTTTGCTTTACATACACACACACAATTTTACTTGGTAGATTTTTCATTTATTTTCGTATTTTCTCTATTTTAGCTTAACACAGAATGCAATCAGTCAAGACCAACGATTTGCCGGAAAATCCGCGCGAACGTGCCAATGTGATATCAGCGTTTTGTTTTTGGTAAGCACATTTGACATTCGTTTGCTTCGCATTTATGCACATACAGTATCGGTCATGTCAATAGTACCTACCCCCCATTTCAAAGTTATATTTTATTTTAAGAATCTTCAATTAAAATATATTACATTCTCTAGCAAAATCATTTAAATCCAAGTTTAAATTTAGAACTTTATAGATAACTAAAAAAATTAACAAATTTTCACCCGAATTCCAAATTTTTTTCTCAAAAGTGTTAGAATCTAAAAATAAATTGTGTTTATTCGTTATATGGAAGAAAACCTCAACAACTACGGGGAAGAAGTTCTACAAAATCAACGGTAATTTTTAGCCACTCGAAACTTGCCACAATTACCCTAAAATGGAATGAGCTATAAAACTGTGCAATAAAAAACACTTCTGAGAAAAAAGTTTGAAAATTTTTTGAATTTTTTTTATTTCCTACAAAGTTTTTTAACTTGTTCATTTAATTAACTGTGTTTTAATTGAAAAATCTTAAAAATAAACAAATAAACATCAGTGACAAACAACAGCACTTTGAAAAGGGGGGTGCTATTAACATGACCGATACTGTATGTAATATATTGATTAGCTGTTCAATATTACATAAGTATATTCTTTTTACATTGTAGGTTCACGTTACCGATATTTTTCAAAGGCCGTAAAAAGACTCTTGATACAAGAGATTTGTACAAGGCGTTGACGGTGCACAAATCAGGTGAGTTGGAAAATATATGTACATACATACATAACTAAGTGCAATTGTCAGTTTTGGAATAGACTTAACGATAATTTGTCAGCTCTTATGGATATTTAGCGTAATCTAATTCTTTAGTATTTAAATGCCAGAATTGGCTGGAGAAAAGGTCGAACGAAGAAGAAGTACTCCAGCACAATTCCTGAATTTAGATTTAATCATAACTATTCTATAAAAAAAAACTATATAAAAAAACTATACATATAAAAATTAATTTGACAGAAAACAGCAGACTTTAAGCTTGAGAGGTCTGCATAAAAAGGTTTAACATTTTTATCAACTGAATCAAACTAGATAATGGAATTTTTTGATGTGTTTTCAAATCGGTCCAGCTCAGAAATAGTGTGCGCCTGGAACCTTTAAAATATAATAAATATTATAATTACTGTGGAAAAACAACGCAACTTTTTTAGGCGAGGTACCCTAATGTACATATTAGAGATGGGCGCGGGATATCGGGACACACAAGACACGCGGTACAAATCTGAAAAACGTGGGGATGGGCAGATTCGGTACTTAAAAATTTTATGTCGGGATGGGCGGGAACGGAATTGAATATTTAGTCCCGCGCCCAACTCTAGTACATATCGTATCATATCACTGGAGTGTGTCAATCGAAAAGTTGTGTAGTTTCTAAAATAAAAGATTTATGAATGTAATTCTACACAGTATGTGGAATCAGCTGAATTTCGCTTATGCATATGTATATTCCTCGTTATTTACTATATTACTTCATTGATCTCAATGTTTGGTCGATAGCAACCTATGTTAGGTTAGGTTAGAATGGTGGCGGATAACTATTACGCCCAAGTAGCAGCTAAGTGCCATTTTGATACCATATACCTCGAATGAGTGTGTTAGAGCCAGCCGGCGTGGTTGATGAAGTTGAGTATGTTGCGGAGACTTACATCAGATAGCTCTCGTAACGATGTGAACTCTTATGCTCCTAGCATGGTAGTTCTGCTCCTCATTAGAGCTGGACATTTGCAAAGCAGGTGTTCTACTGTTTCCTGCTCGTTCTCATCTCTGCAGCTTCTACAGAAGTCGTTGTAGGCGATTCCCAGCCTTCTCGCGTGGGTACCAATCGGCCAATGCCCAGTAAGGGTCGCAACAAGCCTAGAAACGTCAGATCTGGTTTTTCTTAGTTGGTTGTGTGTTCTCTCAGGGCTGTACGCAGGCCACAATAGTTTGGATAAACGGCAGCCTGCCACGGTGCGCCATCTTTGATCCGATTTCCGGAGATTGTGGAGAAATATGTTTTTATATAAGGTTCCAATTGGGGGTGAGATCCGGTCCTCGATCGACACCAATGTGGAACCCTCTCTGGCTAACTCGTCTGCAGCCTCGTTTCCGGGAATGTTGCTATGGCCAGGGACCCAAACTAAATCTAAATCGAGTTGTCGACTTACTGTATTTTTTAACAGTGTCCTACACTCCTTGATTAGTTTCGACCTTGTTGTAAAAGACGCTAAGGCCTTAATGGCCGCCTGGCTATCTGAGAAAATGGCTACTCGCTCGCCGTAACGCAATCCACTACGTTCTAAGAGACGGCAGCCTTCGGCTATAGCGAATACTTCTGCTTGGAAGACACTCGCGAAATCGGTCAGATGAATTGATCTTTTTACTCCCCGTGACTCAGAGTAAATACCTGCTCCAACTCCGCGTTCCATTTTGGAGCCATCGGTGTATGTACATATGATAGCAACCTTTACTTCTTGTGTCCCCGTACCACTGTTGCCAACTTGGTGCTTTTCGCAATAAATTTAGTGCTTTTCATTATTTAAAACGCGAAAATTGATGATTTTGGTGTTCGGAGCGTTTTTTGGTGCTTTTTTTAGTTTGAGCACACCAAATCTGTAAATCTTAAACAAAAAATAAAGTTAAATTTATAGCAATTGTAAGTTTCGCAAGCAACTTTAGAAAAATTGAAATAAAAGCATGGCACAATGACAATCATAAGCGAGAGAGAGAGCATATGTTTGCCAACAAAATATGTGGCAGCAATTTCAATCATGCCAGAATTAAAATGGGTAAATTGCCATTGCCTGCCGAATGGCGACTGCAGAAATTAATTTTTAGACCTTTAGTTTGGGCTGAATTTGTTATTTATATTTTTTACAACTTGGCAATAATGCACCAGACTCTCCTAACAGTAAAATAAACGAATTTCTTAAAGAAAGAATAATCCAAATCGGGGGNTTATATATATATTTCTATGTATGTACATATGTATGTACATACAAACATCGAGTTATATGCATTAATTTTGAAATGGGGTACGAAAAGTTGAACGAAATTGGATTCTGGGAACGTAAATTGATGTGTTGGAAATTTGTTCTCACTTTATTAATTTCAAGCATCAATTTTTCGAGTAGCTAATTATGTATATGGAGCAATCTTAGTAAGCTCTACAAAAACTGTAGCAGTTACGTTTATATTTTTCTCACTCCTTTGCAACCATTTACCCTTTTTAACCGACTTCAAAAAAGTAGGAGGTTACCAATTTGTGGGAATATTTTTTTTTTTATGTATGTTACCGCATAATTTTGGACTACGTGAACAGATCATGAAGAAATTAACGGACCTTCTACATTCATTTAGCCTTGCAGTCTGTTAATGTTTTGCTTAAAAATTATTTGTTTTCATTTCGTTTCAATTTAAAAGTCAATTATTTCATTTTCGAGGTGGTATCTTTCTCTAGTCGATTTTTGTCGTTGAACCAAAATCGACCAGTGTAAAATCTACATAAGTGTTTTGGCTGGTCGATTTCTCAGTCGACACAAATCGACCCGTGTAAAGGCAGCCAATTACTAAAATTGTCTTCCTAGAGCTGTCTATTGTTAAATTCATATTTGACCCAAAATACGCCTTAACGTCAAAGTTACGCTAAAAACATCTAACTGGCAACATACACATATTTATGTGTATCCAGCAGATAAATTTTATGGGTTTTTTACATTGACTGAGACTAATTACCGCAGAACTCATTTTTCCCCGCCCAAGCAAAGATTTCGTTTCTTGTCGATGGTAAAAATTTGATGCGTGCCGAGGACTGTGTGTGGCATTACGGTCGATATGTTGTTGTACAATAGTTAGCCTGCTTCAATTACTCTTGGGAAAAAATTTTACCAAAAATAAAAAATAAAATAATTGAAAACAAATTTTTAGTTAAATGGTTTTATTGAAAAGAAATGGGCGATAATGATGTAGATAATGTAGTAAAGGCTACAAATAAAATAAAAGAAAATACATTTTTAAGTTAAACTAAAAGCTAAAAAAATTGAAGAATTGAGCTTAAGCTCAGACTCAACAATGTGTATGGAAAATCGAGTCAGAGCTTAATTAAGCTCACTTTTTATTTACTTTTACTTATTTTCTTTAATTTTTCTTCTCTCTATTTTCTAAATAAATCGGACTTACATTAGTCGAATGTTACTAATTTTCCTGTAAACAATTTCAACAGAGAGTTTCACGAAACAAAAGCTGTGTTTTGTTGTAGTAAATAACTCAAAGTCTCTAATGTAAATGGCTTAGGCCACTTCGCTTCCTTTTGGTCGTGGACATTAAAAAGTAGGTACCGTACGCTTAAATCTACTTCAAACTCCAAATGAATTGGAGTTGGTCCAATCTCGTCAAAGGAATAGTAGCTAAGGAGCACCAAAGCTCGAGAGGTGGGCAATTCTGTAGAGATAAAGCGTACATTGTTATGAACTTAATGCTGCATTCAAATGACTCTACTCATTTGGACTTTACAAAGTATGTAAATACTTCACTAACCAAAGCAATATCCTTAGGCACTCTCTTAAAGAAAACAGTTCTTTTTTGGATTTCTGCCCACAAGTGGACCACTTATCAATTGCAATGGCTATATACAAACATAACATAGTACAACATACATACATACATATGTATGTGCATATGTGCATATGCAGTAAGTATTTACATACCTATGCATTTTTATTTTTGTGCATGCAAGTATGTAGATACTTTCAAATTGCAATCGCTGAGTTCGTCGTGTCTCATCTGAATTGAAAGAAGTCTACATTCTTATCGTTGCTATGATAAGAAATTATTGTGAAATCGCATTGAGATGAACATTTATAAAATAAAATTTGTATGCTGAACTATATTTTTTATTGCTGCCCATTAAGTGTCTATGTGTTTTACGTGATATTTACTTTCAGTTTGCCGGATTACATAAACTCCCCCCCCCCTGCTTCTGATTGTTGTTTGTAGTTTCATTGTCTTCTTCTATGAACATTAAAAAAAAAAAATTAATTGACTTATGCAAATATTTAGAAGCTTCTAAAATGGTAAACTGCGTGTGGGTGCCATATATGTACATACATACATAGTAATTTTTATTTATTGCGTGCTATTAAAGTTGGGTCATAAAGATTATTCGCATCAGTTCCACATTTGGTTGTTTCTCTCATTTTGACGGTCAGCAAATTACATTTTACCGCCATTATGGTCGATCTAAATTCAAACGGCTAAACTAACAGGTAGAACTGTTAACTTGTGCTAACATTATATGTACATATGTAGGCAGTGTACATACATACAGCCCCGGATTAAAATGTGTGGGCGCTAAAGGGCCGGAGAAGATGTGTGGCCCGGTAGCCATTACCTGTAGATTAATGGAAATGCGTTTCCTTCTATTACCGATATATTTTTATATCATAAATACTAGTGTTGGAAAGTATCGAGTACTTTTGAGGATCGGGTATTTTTGAGAGTACTGAGTACTTTCTTAAAATATACACATTTTGGTAACATTTCAATGCTTAATGTAGAAATATCAAAAGCTGACAGCACCTTATTCAAATTAATATATTTATACCAAATTAGGTCAAATGAATGGCTAACTTTACTGGGTAGAAGTACTATTGTACTTGAAAACTATTGAAACTTCAAATTGAGTACAAACATTTCTGAATACCGGTAAATGTAAATAAAACTCAGTGCTTTTAAGTATCGACACTTAATACTGGGTATTTTGAACCGCTCCTGAGTACATGCATCAAAGTGATGAGTGGAACAGATTATTTCGAGTACTGAGTACCTTTGAGTTCTGAGTACTTTGGAGTACTTAGTATCGATTCTTTTGCAAATCTGGTGCTGTCGATCCTCTGGAGAATCGAGTTCTAAGTACTTTTGGTATCGATACTGCGTAACACTAATTAATACACTGGTTTTATAATTAGATATCATTTCAGAAACTTGGCATTAAACTTAGTCGAAATTGAGTTCGCAAAGTAAATTNTATGTGTTCACTTATCGCAATGTCAATGAATTATTGTTATGAAATTTTTCACAATTGACTTTTAAAGCAGGGGAATGAGTTATTGTTACACATGTGAATATATTTATGCACATTAGGGTGGCTCTTATTTTACATGATTCAACTATTTTTTCTGTGCTATCAGATTCTGTAGTTCCATAACATAAAAAAATGTGTTGTACAAAATTTTAACTCGATCGGATAGGGTCGACCCTAAGATTAAAGTAAACCAAAATTTTTTTCTATCTATTCATTGGAGTCTTTAATAAAAAATTTCACAAGGGCACATTACTTCAGTTCAATTCCAGGTAATATAATACAGTGAGTCAAAAATCTTCTTTTTTTTATCACACACGAGGGAATCGTTATTTTACTATATAGAGCTCAATGATAGTCAATTCGCATTTTTAGTATTTGGTCCACAAGTCAAGATTTTTTTAAGTGTGTTTTTTTTTTTATTTTAGGTAGAATTCAGTGTTTGAAGTTACACTGGCCAACCAAATTTTGCGGCACAGTTTTTGAGAGCTGTTTCTCAGAGGATGTTTTATGTAGGTTAAGAATCTTAAAAATATTAAATTAGCTCTTAGTTTTCGGAATAGATGGGATTAAGTGTCAAAACACACAATTTTTCCTCCTTTTTAACTTTTGTAGTAAAATAACGACGCGATGTGATAAATTTTNGTGTTGTACAAAATTTTAACTCGAAGAAGGATACAAAATTGTATGTTCCGCAAGCATAAGCCACAAAAACCAATTTTGTTTAATAAAACATATGGCGAATGCAACCTGAAAAAAAGGCTATTTTTGAAAATAAGTTTTAAAACATTGGGCCTCGTGCATTAGCAAGGGTTGGGGGTTTTCGGTATTCGAAATGTTAAAAAAAAAAAATTAGGCAACCGTGAAAAATCATCATCTCCAACGAAAACCAGAAACCAGAAATCGAGCAAAATGAACAACATTAAAACTCTTTTTATTAAACCTTTTTAAAAGTAGATCGCATCTTGTGTTTATAGAACTTTATGTTAAACAAGTAATTTTCCAACAACGGGGCGACCCTTTATTAAGAATTATTGAAATCGGTTCGCGGGGTATAAAAGTATGCGGTAGCATACATAAAAAAAGAAAAAAATATTCCAACAACCTCCTCCTTTTTTGAAATATTTTAGTTCTTTGTTATTTTTATGTAAATAAAGTGCAATTTATGAAACTTTAAAAAGTTTTTTTTTTATTTATTACGTACTGTGCATATTTAAAACTTGCATAAATGTATTTTAAAGAGCATATTATCTGAAGCGAATTTTCAAATGTACATATAAACCCCTCCCAANATGAAAAGCGGCCGTAATTTTAGTCCGATTTCAACAATTTTCAATGGTTTACTTTTATGTGGCAAGCACAATAACCATACCGAGTTTGGTACAAATTGCTAGAACGGTTAGCGAGATACATATACGTGATCATAAGTGGGCGGTGCCACGCCCATTTTCCAAAATTTTATCATAAACGTATTTCCTCGCAAAGAATATGCTGCAACCATCATTTTGAATAAATTAGCTTTAATATTTACTGATTTA
>NW_016158943.1:78387-91923 GCF_001687245.7 Rhagoletis zephyria | reverse complement strand
AAAAAATTAAAAAACCCCCGAAACAGGGAGCCAAAAACTAACACATCATAAACTCTATTCAATGGGGCTGTTGATACAATATTTTATTATTCTTTATTAATGTTAACATTTGTTAAATTTATTCTAGTATAATTGGGTACGTATGTACATATGTACATATGTGCATTATAAAAAAAATTAATACATTTGCATATGTTTGCCTACTCGATTGTGGACATACATACATATTTGTATACTATGTATGCATACATACATATGTTAATACTTATACATGTGTCTATATGTAAGCTCATGCATACATATTTACATACATATTAACTTACATACATATATGCGCGCTGAAAACATGATAGCACATCTGCAGTCATTGAACTTTTAAATATTGCTTATTGGCAATCAAAATTTATATGCAGCTATGTATATACATATGTATGCATATGTACATACATACAGTGCCATCCGTTTATAATGGACTCCACGGGAACGTATGACATTTTTAAGTAATAAAAAAATAATGTACATGTATCAGGGACCGAACGTAACAGTTATTGATGAAAACTGTCAGGGAAAGATTCACTATGAAGGAAATGTTCTACAACTAAGTGATACCTATCAACCGATTTCTTTTTCCACCGAGACTCAAATTTGAAAATACATTTTTTTTGTGCAATTTTTATGCAAATTTTAAAAAAAAAAAAAACACATATTTTTGATTTTTATATTATAAATCCAAAATAACAATTATTTTTTATTTTTATGTTATATGTCTTAATAAAAATCAGTCGGTGACTTCTACTTTTAAACGTCATAAATAAAAATCAGTCCTCGACTTTTATTTTTTAAATCATAAAAGTCATTAAGATTTTAAGAATGTGTTAGGAAACAAAAGTTTACTACGACTTATACAAATGACTTTTATAACTATGATTTAAAACATAAAGGTCAGTGAATGATTTTTATTTATGACTTTTGTAAATAAAAATCTTCGATAACTGTTATCTAAGACATATAAATTAAAAATCAAAAATAACTGTTATTTGCAGATTCTTTAGATAAAAAATAAAAAAATAATTGTTATTTTGGATTTATAAAATAAGTCAGAAATAACGGGTATTTAAGTAGTAATTAAATAAAAATCAAAAAATAATTGTTAAAGAGCGATTTTTTTTTTTTTAATAAAAGTTGTAACTGCTATGGTCTCTGACATGTATAAATACAAAATTGTATACTTTACATGCAAGGTAAATGCCCGTTTTTCCCGGTCCTGCATTTTTCTTAAAGTGAACAAAACACAGATCAAAAACCAACCAATCACTTCACAATCTACCGCAGAAGTTGTGCTCGAATCGTCTCATACGATATCTTATTACTCGTCACGCAAAAACACATTTTTCGGATTATGACATACGTGAACGTACTCTTTATCCTTTATCCCATTCAGCTTATACGACTGACGTATCACGTAATTTTCATCCGTGAACGGATGCTACAATTCGAGCGCTGATTGCCTATTTTGACAGATTTCGGTAAACCAATGAACTTTGTATAAGTATATAGATATTTTCTGTTGCAAAGACCGTTGCCTATCTTTACTGAGCTCCGAGAATTTCCGAACTGGGTTTATTGCAGCGATTTTTTAATTTGGCCTTGTCGGCCCCCGGTTATAATGGACAAAAAACCGATATTTTAGTCCATTATAGGCGGAGTTCCGTTAAAACAGATTTATTTATGAAATACTGTACAACAAAATTGTGACGATGCTTTAAAATGTTGGGAGAAAGCTTAAGATTTGCCACTTCTTAGAAGCCATTCAAGGCAAATTTTAAACATACCAGCTAGCTCAGCAACTAGTGAATGAGTTTTTTCTTCGTCAGGCAGAATTCTAGAAGAAAGAGGTACAGGACTGCTTGGTGAAAACCTCGACTAAAAACATTTCGAGCTTTTTAATTATATTTTTTAGAAATATTTTGAGTATGAGTACTATTTATAATAAAGTGCAATATTAAGTAGCTCCGACTTATCGTTGGTTTTTGCATTTTTTTTTTTTTTTTTTTCAAAAATTAACGGCAAGTCGTTGCTAGTTTCATCTTGCAATTTATTATACTTGAATGGGCTACCAACCTGCATACTCAAAATATTTCTAAAAAATCGAATTAAAAAGCTCGAAACTTTTACGAAAGTTGATTGATTTTCTTTTTAAATGTTGCACAAAGACTGAAACTTGGATTTATATGGTTTTTATTATTTTTATTTACACATAATTAAAACTATAAAAAATAATTAAAAATAGAAAACATTATAAAAATTTATAGTGCGTTCACTGAGTACTGAGATGTGCTCACTACGTTTATATATATATATAGTATACATTTAATTATATTTAGCCATAGCTATGCCAATTTTGTTTATCTTTCTCTAATCCTGATTGCATTCATTATAACCTTTATTGACTCATATACCTATATATGTATATGTATTTATAAATTACTGTAGTTCTACCAAAGATTTCTTAATCTTACTGTACTGATGCACTGATTAATAAATAAAATGAAATAAAAAATAAAAATTTATTAAAATCACACTCGGATACTAATTTCTCAGTTCATTAGATACGGGTAGATAGATAAATGCACGGGGATGTTAGAACAAGAGACTCTGCGACCTGTGCTCCTAAAAGTGTTTAATTGAATAACATCCGATCTATTTAAATGGTAACCAATGACCGACTCGCGGCTTTATTTCTGAAGGCTTTACTACTACTAAACTACAAAATGGGAATATGTATCACAATATGGGTGTCAGACAAATAAAGTTTAAAAAGGTTTTAATTGGAAAATACTTATTTTTTGGCTTTTTCATGGTAAATACGCCGATTGTAAAAAATGTGATTCAAGTTGAACATTTGAAAGCAAATTCGTATGTCTGGCTGTAGCTGAACGTGCATGTTTTGTATCTCCGAATTATGAAAAAGCATCTCTGAAGTGCAGAACATAAGCGTATGCAAACGAAAAAAAAACGGCAACCAAAAATTTGTTTAATGCAAACAAAAATATGGTTGAAATTATCAAATTACTTTTGACAATATCAACCAAGGTACTGTTAATATTTACCAAAAATCACTTTGATTACCTTTCAAGTTTAAATTTGGTAATATTAACCAATTTTTGGTGGATTTTTTTCTCAGTGTATGTTAAGCTTTAATGAAATAAATTACACTAATTAAACTAGTAAAATATAAAATGATTGATCTTTTCTATTTTTTCAACTTTTTGAGATACTCTTGGAATCGTTTTAGTACTTTGGATACTGCTCGTATTATATTCGGGAACTTTCGGGATGTTTCGTGAACATTTAGCTTCGACCGGGCATTTAAATCTTAGCTTTGATCTAGGTTAACTTTGATTTTCATTTTAAAATTCCGCCATTTTAGCAGCGATTTTCGAATAAAAAAATGCACCCGATTAAGTCGCGTGGTTAGAGGGGCGTAATATCCCTAGGTAGGAACCGGATTCCATTTTCTTTAATAGTCGGCCCTATGGCTGGAAATAACAAACCCCGTAGTGTATTTCCGTTTTAAAAATACACTTAGCCGTTTTAAAAATACACTTAAAAAAATCAAATGCCGCTCGGAGGCATCGAAAATTTTGAGGGTCCTTCGCTTGTGCAATAACATGAAGACGCATCCCAAAACTTGGAGCAGTAGCTCAGCCAAACATCTAGCAAAATGTTTGAGTGCCAAGTATTTTTTTTGCAAACTTTTCTTTAAATCCTAGACTTCATTTAATTATCGAAACACGCTTATACGAACACTTTAATAAGTACCTTTTTACAAGCTTTCATTGCTATTTCTCCTTACAGAAACGCTGGGCAATGATTTGAGTGCAGCATGGGAGCAAGAATTGAAGCGAAAGTCAACATCGAAACGAGGTCCAAGCCTGTTAAAGGCCACAACACGTGTCTTCGGTTGTCGTTATGCACTTTTAGGTCTCGTACTTCTCATTTTAGAATTGGGTCTAAGGCAAGTACATACATACATACATATGTGGAGAAGTAACAAAAATCACTAAACTGTCTAAATACCTACTTATTCCCACAGAGCGTTACAGCCACTATTTCTATTAGGCCTAATTGCGTTCTACTCGCAAGGCGGAGAAAATATCAACACCGCTTATCTGTATGCAGTTGGTGTGATACTCTTTAGTGCTATAAATGTGATCGTAATGCATCCCTACATGCTGGGCACAATGCATACGGGCATGAAGATACGCGTCGCCATGTGCAGTATGATTTATAGGAAAGCGCTGCGCCTCAGTCGTACAGCTTTGGGCGAGACTACTGCTGGCCAAGTGGTGAATTTGATATCGAACGATGTGGGCCGTTTAGATTTAGCTATGATTTTTATACATTACCTTTGGATTGGCCCACTGGAAACGATATTCATTACCTATTTGATGTCAATTGAGGTGAGTATAAAAAAAAAAAAAAACAGGTATCCATAATTCGCACTATGTATTTTCTTTTGCTATGACCCTTCACAGATTGGCGTTTCGGCTTCGTTCGGTGTTGCCTTCATGCTGCTCTTCATTCCACTTCAAGGTTGGCTGGGCAAGAAGACGTCAGTGTTACGCTTGCGTACCGCTTTGCGCACAGACGATCGCGTTCGCATGATGAACGAAATCATTTCGGGCATACAGGTGATCAAGATGTATGCATGGGAAATACCATTCGGCAAAATGGTGGCATATGCGCGCAAAAAGGAAATCAATGCCATACGAAAAGTGTCGTATATACGCGGTGTACTGCTGTCGTTCATCATGTTTTTGACGCGCGTCTCCGTCTTTCTCAGCTTA
Source organism: Rhagoletis zephyria (assembly GCF_001687245.7). NCBI lineage: Eukaryota > Metazoa > Arthropoda > Insecta > Diptera > Tephritidae > Rhagoletis > Rhagoletis zephyria. Next base: position 87,073 of record NW_016158943.1, on the reverse strand, counting down.
GTTGGCTATGTGCTATTACAAAAGGTGCTGACGCCGGAGAAGGCTTTTGTCATTACGGCTTATTATAATATTTTGCGCACAACTATGACGGTGTTCTTTCCCCAAGGTAATATGCAGCTGGTGATAAGTGAAAACTCAAACATAAATAAAGTATTCTCGACAACGTAGGCATTTCACAGCTGGCCGAGGCGCTGGTGTCCATTAAGCGTATACAAAAGTTCATGCTGTACGAAGAGACTGACATCGTTGACAAGTCCGTCGATAATCCCAACTATCCAGGCAGCAATCAGTCTACCGTGCTCAAGGACGATGAAAAGGCACTCGACGGACATGAGCCGGAGAAGGCGTTCGCTTCCAATGGACACGCTACACTCTCAGAGGCGGGCATTGTGTTGAGCAATGTGAAGGCTAAATGGGATCGCAACTCAGCGGAGTACACATTGGACGATGTGAATTTGCGTGTGCAACCGGGCACATTGGTTGCAATAATTGGACCGGTGGGTTCGGGGAAATCTAGGTGAGCCCCAACATTCGCTGGGATTGCAAACAATTCTTAATTGAAATACATTTCTTTCCCATCCACAGTTTGATGCAGAGCATTCTCGGCGAGTTGCGTCCAGAGTCGGGCACCATTAAGGTGAATGGCACCTTTTCGTATGCCTCACAAGAGCCGTGGCTTTTTACCGGCACCGTACGCCAGAACATACTATTCGGTCAGCCGATGAATCGTCGCCGCTATCAACAGGTGGTGAAGAAATGCGCGCTGGAACGCGATTTCGAGCTTTTGCCATATGGCGACAAGACCATAGTGGGCGAGCGTGGCGCATCGCTTTCGGGTGGTCAGAAGGCGCGTATCAGCTTGGCGCGTGCTGTCTACCGTCAGACCTCCATATACCTGCTTGACGATCCGCTGAGTGCGGTGGACACACATGTGGGACGACATCTCTTCGATCAGTGCATGCGTGGATTTCTACGCGAACACATCGTGGTGCTGGTCACACATCAGCTGCAATTCCTGCAGCAAGCCGATCAAATCGTCATTATGGATAAGGGGCACGTAAGCGCGGTGGGCACTTACGATTCGCTGCGTGAATCCGGTTTAGATTTTGCGAACTTGTTGGCGGACCCCGAAAGGGAAGAGGCGGCGGTTGAAGAGAAGACACGTTCGCGCTCCGGCAGCAAAGTGTATAGCAATCGGCGAAATAGTGAGGCGTCGTTGAATTCGGTGCNTGTTGGCGGACCCCGAAAGGGAAGAGGCGGCGGTTGAAGAGAAGACACGTACGCGCTCCGGCAGCAAAGTGTATAGCAATCGGCGAAATAGTGAGGCGTCGTTGAGTTCGGTGGCGGAATCATATTTCGATGACACGCCAACGCAGCAGCAGGAGACACAGGAGGAGGGCAAAATCGGTTTGGATTTATATCAGAAGTATTTTAGAGCCGGTGGCGGCTTTTTTGCATTCTTTGTTATGCTATTCTTCTGCGTTTTGGCGCAGGTGCTGGCCTCTGCCGGAGATTGGTTCCTGTCATACTGGTGAGTGGGGAAGTAAGGGCTACTTTTATTGTACAATAATTCTAAATTTACACACATTCTGATTTGCAGGGTCGCCAAAAAGNCGCAGGTGCTGGCCTCTGCCGGAGATTGGTTCCTGTCATACTGGTGAGTGAGGGAGTAAGGGCTACTTTTATTGTACGATAATTCTAAATTTACACACATTTTGATTTGCAGGGTCGCCAAAAAAGGACGAAATGAAGTGGTGCTAGCGGGAAACCTCAACTCCACCCGCCTCGGCGACTCAATTGATAATTTCAATGATACGACCACATTGCCACCGGTACCTTTGCCGGCGCAAGAATCGAAATTCGCGACATTGTTACGCGATGTGGGCGTAAATGTCGATGCTGAGATGCTGGACATTTATATTTTCACCGCAATTACGGTGGCCACCATTGTCATTACGCTGGCGCGCAGCTTCCTCTTCTTCAATGTCGCCATGAAAGCTTCCACGAATCTGCACAACGCCATGTTCCGCGGCATAACACGTGCGGCCATGTACTTCTTCAACACAAACCCTTCCGGTCGCATACTGAATCGCTTTTCCAAAGATATGGGACAAGTAGATGAGATATTGCCCGCGGTAATGATGGACGTCATACAAATATTCCTCTCACTTTTCGGCATCGTGATTGTGATTGCTATTGTAAATCCACTTTTTCTGCTACCAACTGCCATATTGGCAGTAATGTTCTACTATTTGAGATCGTTCTACTTGAAGACATCGCGGGACATTAAGCGACTGGAAGCGATTAGTAAGTTGTGGTGTAGACCAGTAATCAAAAGCAACAAACTTAAGTCCGTTTATCCAATTTAAATATATATATCTGCCGTTACAGCGCGCTCGCCAGTCTATTCGCACATGGCTGCCTCGCTCGCCGGCCTGCCGACGATACGCGCATATGGCGCACAACGCGTGCTCATATGGGAATTCGACAACTATCAGGACATGCATAGCTCCGCATTTTACCTGTTCATCTCCACGTCACGTGCCTTCGGCTATTGGCTCGACTGTTGTTGCGTAGTCTATATTGCCATAATAACTTTGAGTTTCTTTCTATTCCCACCGGAAAATGGCGGCGATGTCGGCTTGGCCATCACACAAGCCATGGGCATGACGGGCATGGTGCAGTGGGGTATGCGTCAATCAGCTGAGCTGGAAAACACAATGACTGCAGTGGAACGTGTTGTGGAATATGATGATATTGAGCCAGAGGGTGAACTGGAGTCACCAGCTGATAAGAAACCACCAAAAACCTGGCCTGAGGAGGGTAAAATCGTATTCGATGAATTGAGTTTACGTTACCTCCCCGACCCGAAGGCGGAATATGTACTGAAATCACTCAACTTTGTAATTAAGCCATGCGAAAAAGTGGGCATTGTGGGACGCACGGGCGCAGGCAAGTCGTCATTGATCAATGCGCTATTTCGGCTATCCTACAATGACGGTTCGATCATTATTGATTCGCGCGATACCAAAGATATGGGTTTGCATGATTTGCGCAGCAAGGTTTCAATTATACCACAGGAGCCGGTACTGTTCTCGGGCACAATGCGTTACAACTTGGATCCGTTCGATGAATATACGGATGCCAAATTGTGGGAGGCACTTGAGGAGGTGAGGAAAACCATTTTTTTTGATTTGTTTTGAAGTGAACCTATTTTTTGGCGGCGCACAGTGTGGAAAATGGAATTTTTTGTGACAAAATCTAATATAGCGGGAACGAGAACAGATAAAGATAATATTCCCCACTGTGCGGCGGTAGTATACTAAAAAGTCGTCACGAAAAAATCTGACACTTGTGATATAGCGGACCTTTTTCATCTCACCCCTGTCTCTTGGTATGCCACGGTTTAAGGTTCAGATTTAGATGAAGTTTTTTGGAAAGAATTTTCGTCAATTCAGTATAATTTTTCGTAAAATGGCACTGCAGTTGGCACAACNGGTTTGCATGATTTGCGCAGCAAGGTTTCAATTATACCACAGGAGCCGGTACTGTTCTCGGGCACAATGCGTTACAACTTGGATCCGTTCGATGAATATACGGATGCCAAATTGTGGGAGGCACTTGAGGAGGTGAGGAAAACCATTTTTTTTTTGATTTGTTTTGAAGTGAAATTTCTTTGGCGGCGCACAGTGTGGCAAATGGAATTTTTTGTGACAAAATCTAATATAGCGGGAACGAGAACAGATAAAGATAATATTCACCACTGTGCGGCGGTAGTATACTAAAAAGTCGTCACGAAAAAATCTGACACTTGTGATATAGCGGACCTTTTTCATCTCACCCCTGTCTCTTGGTATGCCACGGTTTAAGGTTCAGATTTAGATGAAGTTTTTTGGAAAGAATTTTCGTCAATCCAGTATAATTTTTCGTAAAATGGCACTGCCGTTGGCACAACGCCAAATCCGGTTTGCCTCCACACCTAATTTAAGAAAGAAGAAATTAGTTCCAAAATAAATAATTTCCTCATTTAATAAAATATTCCCAATTAGCATAGCCACTAAATCAGAAAACAAAAATTTCAAAATGAGACGTTGTATAAGACATTAATCAAGGGAAGTCTCACTTCCGTAGTGTGACTCAGACGCACTTATTTTAATTTTAATTTTGAGTTTACACTAAAAACATTTCCATCTCCCCTCAGGTGAAATTGAAGCAAGTCGTCGCCGAATTGCCCAGTGGTCTGCAGAGTAAAATCTCCGAAGGTGGCGCAAACTTTAGTGTTGGTCAACGTCAATTAGTGTGCTTAGCACGTGCTATTCTACGCGAAAATCGCATTTTGGTCTTGGACGAGGCAACAGCCAATGTAGATCCCCAAACGGATGCACTCATACAATTGACAATACGGGATAAATTTAAAAATTGTACTGTACTCACAATTGCACATCGGCTTAATACAGTTATGGACTCCGATAAGGTGCTGGTTATGGATGCTGGCCAAGTGGTGGAATTCGGTTCGCCACATGAGCTGCTAACAAAGAGTGAAGCGAAAATCTTCCATAGCATGGTGCAGCAGACGGGCAAATCAACTGCGGAGAATCTAATGAAAATTGCGCAGAAAGTAAGTGAAATGGGGAGAAATGCGTACAGTTATTTATAATTTTTTACTAAAAAATCTAAATCTTCACAGGCACATGAACAAAACGCCAAGTCGAAAATGGATTAGTTGGATTTCTCAAAATTACAAGCCAAATGTAACAAAGTTAAGATTGCCAAGCGAAAGCTTTTTTTTCACTCATTGTCAATAGAAATGTGATCTGCATTAGGAATTTTTATTATAGATATAATTTACCGTCGCAGATACTATGTCGAATCACATACATATCAGTGAACTTTTGGAAAAACAGCCCATTTTTATTTAGCAATTTTTGTTTGTACAGCTCTAACGCATTGGATTTTAAGCAGAAATGTAATTTGTATTTTAATGTGGGTGTTCACATCTGCCTGGTTATCAAGTTATCTGATTTAAAATTATTGTTTGCTAGTGCTTTCGTTAAAGCATAAAAGCAGGCCTTAACAGAGAACCGGCTTTGATAGGAGCAGCGTTTAACTTTCCACATCGAGATTTTAATACCCTTTTAGGCAGAAATTAGTTCAACATATTTTAATAAGAAAAAGTTGTCAGTGATACAAAGTATACAATTTTAAAAACTAATTTGGTAGCTTGTTTAAAAGTTCACAGATATGTAGGCATGTATTTAAAGTTTTCAACATTTATGTTGTCTTGTATGTAAACTTGCCTTCACACATACGTACATACATATGTGTGTGCATACATACATATACACGTCGTGCATAAAGTACTCGTCATAAAAACCACTATTTTTATAAGTCTCTAAGGTAACATTTATAAGTTAAATTGTTCATTTTTTTGTAATTTGTGTACAGCTTTAAATTTTAGTTTTCGTAATTGTAAATGTGAAACAAAAACATTTGTTTATTTTAGTTTTAAGTAAATAGTGCGAAAATTTCCAAGATGCAACACTGGATGGTCCTTTTAGAACTAAATATAGATATATTTTGTACAATGTATATTAACATTTTGTATTTACATATACTTACATACATATGTACATATGTATAAACATACTATGTATATAAAAATAACAATACAAGTCAGCGTACTGCAAGATAATTAAAAAAAATAAAAAATAAAATTAAAAATAACATTAAACCTAAAAAAATATTTATAAAACGAGATGTGCCTTTATATAGGTTTACAGCAAATTACTTATAATTGCCAGTATATAATGAAGAAGCGATGAAATATAAGAAAATTGTACTGTCTTTATTCCACTGCAAAATAAACGTCCATTTTTGAAATGGTCAAAACATGTCTATAATCTTGTTTTTAATTGAAAACACTTAAGGGATGGATAAATTCAATGAGATTTTTGTGTATGAAATATGAGCAAAACTGCCATGTACGAGCATTTTTTTTTTCAAAGTATTGTCTTTATCTTTTTGATAAATGCATTTGCCTTGGCGCAGTCAGAGTTTTAAGCGTTGAGTTGGACAAAACTTTCGAGTTTTTCACTAATTTAAAAATTAAAAACAAAAAAAAAAAAAATGGATAGAAATGCGGAAAGAGGTACGATATTTTTTTCGAAAAAGAAAATCGATTAGTACTTTTCTTTGGAAATCAACATTTTATATTAAAAATTTGAAGATTTAATAGAAATTTTATAGAAGTATGGTTTTGAAAATTGTTTCGATTTTATATTCTAATAGTGTTTTGAAAACAAATAATTAAAAAAAAAAAATTACCGATCGGAAAATTTTCGCATGTTATGGGCATTTGAAAAAAAATATTTTTTTTTAATCAATACCTCGAAAATGGCTCTACAAAAAGAATCAAAAAACCAGGGATGGCTTTACTACATACTCGATATCTTGTCTGCATTTAAGCTAAATTCGAATTAAAGCTAATGAAGCCATGAAAACTTTTAGATTTTTTGCATAATAATTTTTTATAAAGGTGTAACTCAATACATAAAAAGCAGCATATGATTCAAAATTTCAAACTTTGTACAGAATTCACAAAAATTAAAATTTTAAAATTTGTGAAAAATTCTGGCCATGCAGTTATGTAGCACCTTTTAGTATAATAACTAATGTGCAAGTTTCAAGTGGCTAAGATAAATGGTTGATTTTTAAGAATTTTTTCGCGGAGGGTGTTAAGCATTTTGTTCTAAAATAAAAATGGGTTTCGACTTCGACGTTCATATACAGATGCGTGCAACTAATTAGCAACGAAATTCAAAACGATATTGCTTGCAAATTATGTTTATTTATTTATTTTTAATAATTTTCATTTAAAATATAATTCAATCTATAACAGAAACCACAATAACAAAAGTTGCAAAGCTTGCACAAATTGCAAAAAAATTAATCAAACTTAAAAAAATCGTCATCAAAATTTCAAAATTTTTAATTAGATATATAGAAAATGTTGGGGTATGTAGTTTTGTAGGCCATTCAATTTGAGTAAAATAAAGTGGAAGTTTCAAGTCGTCAAAATTTCAAAATTTTTTAATTAGACTATTTAGAAAATTTTCGGGTATGCAGTTTTGTAGCCCATTCAATTTAGTATAATAAAGTGCAAGTTTCAAGTCGCTAAAAATTACCGTTGATTTTTTAGAATTTTTTTTGTCGAGGGTATTGCGGATTTTTTTCCATGTAAAAAAAATTTTGATCATGTGTTATATGGAAGAAAATGCGCAACACCCTTTACTAAAAATCAACGGTAATGTTTAGCGACTTGAAACTTGCACTTTATTATACTAAATTGAATGGGCTACAAAACTGCATACCCGAAAATTTTCTAAATAGTCTAATTAAAAAATTTTGAAATTTTGATGACAATTTTTTGAAGTTTGATTATTTTTTTTGCAATTTGTGCAATTTGTGCAAGCTTTGCAACTTTTGTTATTGTGGTTTCTGATATAGATTGAATTATATTTTAAATGAAAATTATTAAAAATAAATAAATAAACATAATTTGCAAGCAATATCGTTGCTAATTAGTTGCACGCATCTGTACATACATACGTATTCATCTTCGTCGCTGTCTTCGTAATAGTCTTCGGATCGTATGCGTATTCGTGTTCATATTTATTTTCGTCGTCCTCTTCGTATTCATTTCCGTGATTTTCAATTATCAATTCATTTCATTTCAATTATTAAACCCTAAAACACAGACAAACACCTTTCCAATGGTGCTTGTGGTTTTACAAAATCGGTCCAGTAGAACCGCCAAATGAAGGCGGGCAAAATTTATGTTATCCCGTTATACATACATACATATATGTATGTGTGTATATACATACATATGAACATATGTACATAGATATCTGCGCTTTTCTTAAATCCACCATTAAATTCACCACCTCTTCGCCATTCAAGCTGAGTAAAAAGTAACAGGCCAGCTGGCAACATTCTCAAGTCTCGCATGTGGCAGCACCGCTGCAGCGCAGAGCAAAATAAATTATGATAAAAATCTACAATTACAACAACAATCAGCCTCTGTCAGTTTGGTTTTTGTTTTGATTACTGCCACAGCACTAACAATTCAATTAAAATTAAAAAATTTAAATTATTTGAAACAAATTTGTGTATCGCCGAAATGGGCTAATTTGTAACAGCAAAAGCGAAAGCAAGCGAGTTCCCATCAAGCATACATATGTATGTATGTATGTATGTAGGTAAGCAGCAGCGCCTAAAATCATGCTGTGAAAATTGTTAATTCCAAAAATGTGAATTGAAATAGACATGCACAACAATATAATGTCACAGTGACAGCGCATAATAAACATTTATAAAATCTGTAAACAAAAAGTGGAATATTGAATTCGTAGTGCATAAACAAAATATCTAACAAAATGTGAAACAAATGCTGGGAGGGTGGAAAATTCAATAATTCGATTCGATCTGCAGCTGCTGCTGCTGCTGCTGCTTTGGCATTCAGTATCGAGGGTTGTTTTTGTAGTGTTGGTGTCACGGTAGGTGCCCTGTACACGCAGGTCACAGCACCGGCAGGTGCACATACATATGGATGGGTGTATTTTTGTATCTGATTGACAATGGCCGATGAGCGATGAGGCATTTTTATGTGTGTGCGTGCGTGAGT
>NW_016158943.1:16048-78362 GCF_001687245.7 Rhagoletis zephyria | reverse complement strand
ATTTTCTAAATAGTCTAATTAAAAAATTTTGAAATTTTGATGACAATTTTTTGAAGTTTGATGATTTTCGTTTGCAATTTGTGCAATTTGTGCAAGCTTTGCAACTTTTGTTATTGTGGTTTCTGATTTAGATTGAATTATATTTTAAATGAAAATTATTAAAAATAAATAAATAAACATAATTTGCAAGCAATATCGTTGCTAATTAGTTGCACGCATCTGTACATACGTACGTATTCATCTTCGTATTAGTCTTCACATCCACCTTCATATTGTTGTTAGTCGCTGTCTTCGTAATAGTCTTCGGATCGTATGCGTATTCGTGTTCATATTTATTTCGTCGTCCTCTTCGTATTCATTTCCGTGATTTTCAATTAACAACTCATTTCATTTCAATTATTAAACCCTAAAACACGACAAACACCTTTCCAATGGTGCTTGTGGTTTTACAAAATCGGTCCAGTAGAACCGCCAAATGAAGGCGGGCAAAATTTATGTTATCCCGTTATACATACATATATGTATGTGTGTATATACATACATATGAACATACAGTGACGAGCAAAACTGTAACATGATGTAACACTTTTTGTTTCAACCACCGCTATATTTCCAAGTTCTAACGACTTTCATCCTTTTGTTGAATATTCTTGTTGGTACATCCCTACTCCCTCTCTCATAACGATTTGAAGTCAATCCAACAACAACAAAAAAACCTGGAGACAAAAATGTAAGTTAAGGCAAATGTTACAGTTTTGCACTCACTCTCAGTTTTGCATTTTACAGTTATCTTTTGCTTAGTTGGAAATCAGATGACTTTTTTCTATATTGTAATTTATTCAAGAAGTGATCACCAATAAATAATATGGTTAATCAGGAAACATAAATGTAAATAATAGATTTACTGCGGAAAGGCGGGACCGCAGGGAAAGTGGCAAAAAATTGCGAAGTTTGCCACATGAAAATGTTAAGACTGAGAAAAAATATAGCCTACAGTGTTACTAAGGACAAAGGAAGTCTGTCAAAATATATTACAGTCCGATATCTTGTGAACTTAGTAGCAAGTAGCGCTGCAGCCACTACTACAGAAGCGCTTAAGGTATTAAAATTGAATGCAAATCAGTAGACAGTGAGGTGAAAAATTGCCAAATTGAGCGCAATGGATCATAAAAGAAGAAAAAAGCAAATTTGATCAAAATACATGTGCGAGTGTGGCAGTGTTTTGCTGCATCGCACGAAAACCGAACCGTTGCCTATTGGGATATGTTAGGCCTTACAGAATGCAATAAAAAACACATTTTTAAGATTTAATTGAGGGTTATTTGGACTAACAAGACTTAATTAATCGCTTTCAATCAGATGGCCGGGCATGGTATTGGATCAAAGGCCCAAATTAAGGCTAAGCGCATCATGTATTGCAAACTGTGAATCACGGTGGTCGGTCAATATTAGTTTGGGGTTGTATTTCAAAAATGTTGTTGATCCGTTTGTACGCATTATGCGTAAGAAAGAGTATCTGTTCATATTTCAACAAAATTTGCAAGATGTAGTCGAAAAAATTAGAGTTTCTGCTGAAAAATCAACCAAAACACACTGCACATGTTCGCAAAGACTGGAACAAAAGAAAAAATTTGCCAATTTGAAATGGCCTCCACAATCCGAGGACATGAATCTCATCGAGAATTTGCGAAATCAGCTAAAAGCGCAGCTTACTAAATATCCAAGACCGTCCAATGTAGTACATGAGCTGTGAAAGCAAACCAAGGATATATGGGAGGCTATACCTCCAGAACTTTTACAGAGATACACATTAGGTATGCCAAATTGCAACCAGGAACTAAAAAAAGCAAAAGCATACTGAACATTGTGTTAATAATTCTTTTTTTTCGTGAAAATTGTCAAAAAGTTATTAAAAATATATGAGTGCAAAACTATAACATTTGCCTTAATTTACGTTTTTGTCTGCTGGTTTTGTTAATGTCGTTGAATTGACTTCAAATCGTTATGACAGAGGAAGCAAGGATGTACCAATAAAAATATACAACAACAGTATGAATGTCGTTAGAACTTGGAAAGATAGCGACAGCTGAAATAAAAAGTGTTACTCCATGTTACAGTTTTGCTCGTCACTGTATGTACATAGATATCTGCGCTTTTCTTAAATCCACCATTAAATTCACCACCTCTTCGCCATTCAAGCTGAGTAAAAAGTAACGGGCCAGCTGGCAACATTCTCAAGTCTCGCACGTGGCAGCACCGCTGCAGCGCAGAGCAAAATAAATTATGATAAAAATCTACAATTACAACAACAATCAGCCTCTGTCAGTTTGGTTTTTGTTTTGATTACTGCCACAGCACTAACATCCCAACTGCACCACATAAAAATCCAATTCTAAACAAAAATTTAATTAAAATTAAAAAAATTTAAATTATTTGAAACAAATTTGTGTATCGCCGAAATGGGCTAATTTGTAACAGCAAAAGCGAAAGCAAGCGAGTTCCCATCAAGCATACAATGTATGTATGTATGTATGTAGGTAAGCAGCAGCGCCTAAAATCATGTGTGAAAATGGTAAATTCAAAAATGTGAATGGAAATAGAATGCACAACAATATAATGTCACAGTGACAGCGCATATAAACATTTATAAAATAAACAAAAAGTGGAATATTGAATTCGTAGTGCATAAACAAAATATCTAACAAAATGTGAAACAAATGCTGGGAGGGTGGAAAATTCAATAATTCGATTCGATCTGCAGCTGCTGCTGCTGCTGCTGCTTTGGCATTCAGTATCGAGGGTTGTTTTTGTAGTGTTGGTGTCACGGTAGGTGCCCTGTACACGCAGGTCACAGCACCGGCAGGTGCACATACATATGGATGGGTGTATTTTTGTATCTGATGACAATGGCCGATGAGCGATGAGGCGTTTTTATGTGTGTGCGTGCGTGAGTGTAGCCATGCGGGTGGCGGCGGCGTATGAGTGCCGAATGCTGCAGCTTGGCTTGCCAATGATGCGCGAATCCGGTTCAATTGTATGAAATGTACATATGTATATGTAATATGTATTCGCTTGACAGGCAATGTTCGCTATGCTTGATTAATTTGGGTAAATAAAATGGCTGTAAGGTCGGTCATATTTACTTTAGTACGCACGCCAGTCTAGCTCAGCTAGCTGGTGTGCACACGTGTCAACATGTCAACCGCCTATTCTTCATAAATTGTTAACAGCTGATGTTTACAGTTGTCTTTTTGGAAAATATTTTTTTTTTAACATTTCATCGGTTGTCTCTTACATACTGCGTGCTCCATGTCCAAAGTGATTATTAAAAAATTTACTTTAAATCTACTGAATTGAAATTTATCTGTTCTATGGTTCGCATAATGGATACTTACAGTGTTGGCCATATCATTTTGACCAAATTCAAAATTATATTGATTGCCACTAATGTTCGTTTATTAATGGGGTTGTATGCGTTGATTTGTTAGAATTACTTTTGTCGCATTTGCTTCCATATAACGAATAAACACAGTTTACTTTCATATGGAAGAACCCCGCAACACCTTCGGCGAAAAAATTCTAAAAAATCAACGTCGGTTTTAGCCACTTGAAACTTGAACATTATAAGACTAAAAATGAATGGGCTAAAAAACTGTGTACTGAAAATCAATAAAAGGTTCAAACAATATAATTTCGAATTTGGTCCAGAATGATATGTCCAGCATTGTGTGTAAATATTTTTGTATTTGGAGTATCTGTTTGGATAGTAAATATGTACACTGGCGGCAGAAACAATACACTCGTCGTGCTTTGAAGAGTTTTGGCTATATTTCTTCAGTTTATTTTATGTTTAATATTTTTTTATAAAATCCTAGGTAGTTATATAACAAACATCATATAAATTTGCTTTTCAAACTTTGAACAAAAATTATAAAAACTCGACAAATTTTCACCAATTTTTCAAACTTTTTATTTAGAATTTTTAGAAAAATTTTCGACACACTTTGTATGGGAGAAATGCTGTCAACAAAAAAAAAGTCTTAAAGATCAACGCTATTTTGTAGCCAATTGGAACTTGCACTTTTGTTGCTTTAAACTGAAACATAAAAATTCTTTATAAAAAATTTCTAGATTAAACAACAACAAATTAAATGATATATGAAGGAATAGTGCAGTGATAATTCAAAGAGAAGCGAAATCTGTAGTTTGGGACGATGCCCAAATGCTACTGATAAACTAAGTTAACTTTAGGATAAGCGATAATACAGAAAAGAAGAATTAAGTAATACTAATACGTATCACAAAGCCACATTTATATTTACGGAACAACAAAAAAATATATATGTACATAAAAATAATATCGAAAATAGGTAGTAGGACTGTTTATCTAGCACTTTAAGATTTTTACACAGATGAAGACGGAGGTAAATTTTAATCTTGAATATAAAGTTAAGTATGTGGATTAATAACGGCAATGATAAACATAGGTATAAACTTAAAAATAAAGAAAAATTAAATATAAAAAATGTGTAGAGAAAAAAGGTAGAGTTAGAGAGAAGTATATATGTACATAGATAAGGATACAACTGAAGACAATATTTTTATAAAAAAAAAAACAAATTTTACTTGAAAAACGTTGTGAATATTAAAGAAAAAAAAAACACGTAAACACTTGGTTGAGCCACTGTATATACTTTAGTATTCCGATAGGGTGCGATGTACGATGTATTTTGGAACGAACTCTCGTCATCCGTTCCGAAATTAAATCAGATGATTACTAGGATTTTCAAGATACTTGGGCCAATGTTCAAGTACCTACCCCAGATGCTGGTTATTATATTTATTTGATTATTTTCAAAAACACGCGGCCATCATGCAAACGGCCATTCAATTTATTTGCTTTTGCTCCAATTTCACATTCTCCATACTCTTATAAGCATTAGTACGTACCGTTAATGATGCATTTGAGTTGTGTAAAATGCTCAATAATGTAGACATTAGATGGCAGGCATGACATGAAGCATGAAGCAATATTTGGGTTAGTGTAACTTTGTGCTATTTATATTCCTGCATATTGCTCCCCAACCGAGTAAAGAAGTTGTCGGCAGCAGCTGCTTTTACTCAAAACACAACAACTGAATTAAAGTGAAGATATTCAAAGACGCAAACGAATTAATTGTTGATACTAATACTTAGAGCACCCACGCGCTTGCCAGCTCGTACGCCAGCCCAAGAAAAATTGAATGTGTTAATGGGACAAACTGAAATTCAAATGCGTTCGTAACATCAAACTATGCAAGTATGTACATATGTATGTATATACCGCACGCGCTCTTCAAAAATGTACTAACTCAAAATTTGCCATTATTGTTATAATGCACTTAATGTACGTAAATAGATAGAAGCGGATAATAGATGTGCTCTTTAATCAATTTCTTTTTTGGTGTATGGACTTTGTACTTATTTTCGAATGGGGAATAATACAACTTTGATAAAAAAAATTCACTTGAAATCGATATTGAAAGTCTGCCCTCTAGAACTCATTTGTTGTAAAAGATAAATATTTCTTTTTTCCTCACAACCAGCAGCCCTAACGTAAAATTCTAGTCCCTAATGGGAGGAATCAAAACTAAATGGAAGAACCGGAAGCGGTGTTTTACAACTTACTTAGTAAGATCTAATCGGTGGTGTTCATTTTGTGCTTTCCTAATAGATAACATTAGTCATGATAACAATTTTGGTATTAAAAGCAAAAAAAAAAAAAACACACGGATTACCTCGTACGGTGCTTACCTATTTTCCAACTGGGAATGTGTAAGTTTGTGAGTGTGTGAGTATGTTTGTTGCTCTTTCACGCTAAAGCGGCTGGAAGTACTTGAATGAAATTTGGCACACGGATATTTTATAGCCTGGATTAACATACATATTTGGATATTTTAAGAGAGTTGCCACCTTTTCCAAATTTCTAAATCAATTAAGGAATAAGTTACATTAAATAATTACAACAATGTGGGTGTCCAACGAAATGGGTTTGAAGGCTATTTATTTCGAAAATATTTTCTGAAGATGGTTGCCACATGTTGTAAAAGTTTTAAATAATTTAATTAACAAGTTAATTGAAATATTTTAATGCGTATATATAGGTTTCAAACGAGAGAGATTAAAAAAGCATTATTTTGAAAATACTTTTAAGCAGGATTTCCACCTGTTTAGAAATTAAGAATCAATTTATTGGACTTGACAAGTTAAATTAAATATTTCAATATGCTTGTCAAACGAGGGGTTTAATTAAAAGTCTAAGAGTCAGTGACATTTTTCGTCATTATTTAGTTAAGGAATCTCTTTGCCAGAGTTGCAACGACTTTAAGTCTAAAATTAAATTGGCAGATCGAAATTCCGTTATTAACTACCTGGCAGAACGATTTAAATGCTCTTCGATTTCGTGTAGTTTGCGGGTAAATTTATTTAATTAAGAATTTTTCTAATGAAAATATTGGATAACTTTGATGTATTATTTATAATTTTATTAATTGAAACAATTATTTAATGACAGCTAGCGACAAAAGTCTAGGCACAGAGAATTTTCCACACTTTCTGGAAAACTATTTATTTTAATTTTCTTTCAAAATAAAAAATATGTATAGTTCGTACTAAAAAAACATGAAAATAATATTTCTAAGCATATAATAAAAGTTACAGTTCATTTAAAAGAGTGGTTAAATGAAACATCATCCGAAAAAAGATAAAGAATAGATTTTTCTAAAATATTTTTGAAGAAGTTTGGTTGCTACCTGTTTTAAAAAATCAATTTTAGTTTAGTTAATTGAACTATGACATCGAGGTTCATTTGTATCTTAAATTTAATAATAAATAATTTACACATATGACGACTATCTACAAAAGATAAGTTGATTTAATTGAAATTTGGAACAAACTTTGGCCATGTTGTGAGATATTTTAATTTTATATAAGAGCATCAAAATGATCAGCACAATTCAATAGAAGTCGGTATAACTGATTGAGGTGCAGCTATAACATTTGACGTGGGCGAGGCCCTAGGAAAAACGTAGTACTATTATATTAAATTTTAGTATAAAAAAGTTTTAAGCGGCTGCAAAAACGCGTTGATTTTTAATATTTTTTTTTGTGCTGCCGGCAAACCTTTTATTATGTTAAAATTTAAGGGACTACCAAATTGCATACTCGAAAAAATTCTAAAAAATCAGAGTTCAATCTTTAATGAAGATTTGTTAAATTTTTTTAAGCTCTGTATAACGTTATAAATTTTTATGAAAAAATAACAAAATAATTTTAACTTTAAAAACCTTGCAAATATTTAACAAAAATCACCGTGTACTCATTTTTGCTCCCCACTGTACATATGTATATGAAGTTTTTAATCATCTAGTTCTAAATCTCTAAAGAACCAATATACCAAAAAAAGGGACTAATTTTCAAAATTCCTCTTTATTTTCACCTTAATATGCATATAAATTTTACACGCAAATGCATTCAATCCAGGCCGTTGATGAAATTATTTGGTATAAGACAACATTTACGACTCATTCAACCCATTAATAGCCCATACGCCTTCTCACATTGGACGTGTAAGAAAAACAACATATGCATATGTACATACATTAAGCCGTATCACGACATATGAAAGAAAAAAGTTTAGTGTGTGTCACTTTGTCGAGAGAAATTTTAGAATTACTATCCCTTCATTTTTATTTTTATACTTTAACTCTAAAGCTCTCGAGACGACCTTGCTAAAAAAGGCTTAGGCTTTATTCAATTATAGTCCTAAGCGAGGAATTTTCAGTGACATAAAGACTTTAAAAATCGGATATCAAATGGGAAAGTTTTAGCCTAAAAAAATGTTTGTACCCAAAATTTTCTCTCGACATATGTATTCAAATAAAACTGACACACGCTAAACTTTTTTTCGTGATACGCCTTAATGTACATATATACATACATATGTAGGTGCATGAGCTTTTATATATGTACATGTGTAGATATTACAGATTAAAAGTTGGCCGATTGGGCTCGTACATTTCTTATTTTTTGGTGCTGTAGCGTTCTGAGAAGCAATTCAATAGAATTTCACTGCAACTCTTTGTGTACATATGTACATATGTAAGTAATTTAAATTCAATAAGCATTCGGCGCTTACTCAAAGTTCACTACAAAAGAATAGGCAAGTATGTACGTACAACCAAAATACGAATAAATTTGACTCTTTTGCACATTGCTAAGTGACAATTTTTTGAAGATTCGCAGAAATATGGATAAAAGCAAAAAAAAAAACATGGGTTAAAGATAATGTAAACTCACTGGACTTTGATATGAAAACATACATATGTAGGTTGCTTGCAATTAAGGGCCGATTGTTCAATATCTGATTAGCACAAGTCGGAGTTAGAAGCTCCGGTTAAATACAACGACTGCTTTATCGAACACATGATAAGTAGTGATAACCACAGGTTAAACATTGTTATTGACGTTAGCGACTCCCTGTTATATGTTATGGAGTCGATCACGCCGATAAAGATGTTTAACTTCCAGTTAGTGTTAACCAGACATTGAGAAACTGGCCCTAAGAGCCGTTTGCTCATTATCTGGTTAACCCTAACAGCAAGTCAAACATCCTTATTGACTCCCTGTTAAACGTTATGGTGTCTTAGATAACAGTTATTGAAGACTTTTATCTATAAAAGTCATCAACAAAAATCAGTCAGTGTCTTTTACTTTTAAAAGTCATCAATATAAGTCAGTCACCGACTTTTATATTTTAAATTATTTGTATAAAAGTCATAAACATTTTTCGCAGTTAAGAAGGTGTTGGGAAACAAAAGTTTACTACGACTTATACAAATTACATTTATAAGTATGGTTTAAAAAATAAAGGTCAGTCACTAATTTTTATTTATGACTTTTATAAATAAAAGCCTTCGATAACTGTTATCTAAGACATATAATTTAAAAATCAAAAATAACTGTTATTGGCAGATTATTTAGATAAAAAAAATTGTTATTTTGGATTTATAAAATCAAAGTAACGGTTAAAAAACAACTATTTAAAAATAGAACCTCTCTTGATTTTGCATTTATGTCGCGAAAATATTGATTCAACTGTTGAGAGGTCTTCCACATACAAATATAATTTATGTAAATCAATCGTGATGTTACTCTTACTACTTCCATTTGAAAATATGTTTTCACTTATTTCACGTTAACTGCAATCACATTTGAAACTTTTGAGCCTTTACTCAACTTTAAGAAAGACACAAAAGGGATTAAGTTCGTGAAAAACGAGGAAAAGTAAAATTATGTCCTAGCAAAAATAAAAATAATAAAAAATAAATGATTTTGTTTCAAATTTTAAAAAGGCTTAAAAAAATACAATTGTACCGGCTTTTCCATAACTGTTGCAGAGGTCTCACAGGTGGAAATAAGAAGCTTTTGGAAAAAGTTCATAGCGATAATGCAGTGGTTTGTAACCCAGTGAGCTTTTTAAAACGGAAAGCGATCGTTGGTGCCATATGGTGTCGAGTTGGGCCTATATTGGCCTATTTGTAGGGGGAATATACTCCTCATCAAACCTTATCTAAACCAGACCCGCTACTGCTCATTTAACCAGCAAACAAAAAATACACCAAACTCCACCACACTGGGGCTGAGAACGTTTACTTACAACTAGTTCATACACTGGCGGTCATTAGAATATACTCGCCTTACTTTGAAGAGTTTTGGCTATATTTCCATGGTTTATTTTATGTTTAATATTTTTTTATAAAAGCCTTTCTAGCTATTCAACAAACACCATATAAATACCTTTTTCAAACTTTATACAAAATTTTTTAAAAATTCGAAAAATGTTCACCAAATTTTTAAACTTTTTATTCAGAATTTTTAGAAAAATTGTTGGTATGCAGTCTGGCTAGCTATACAACAAACACCATATAAATCCCTTTTTCAAAAAATGTTCACCAAATTTTTAAACTTTTTATTCAGAATTTTTAGAAAAATTTCTGGTATGTAGTTTTGTAGCCCATTCAATTTTTGGATAAGTTTCAATTGGCTACAAAAAACCGTTAATTTTTAAGAATTTTTTCTGCTGAAGTAAGGCGGATCTATTCTAATGACCGCCAGTGTACAAGAAACTAACTTCGATTTTAACTCGCTAAAATTGCACTCAAAGAGATTTCAGATTACAATTAAGAATATAATAACATAGCATAATAAGCATTTCTTCAGAGTAAAATTTTGTAAAATAAAATAGCACTGACGTGTTCGCGCAGTCTTTGAATTTCATTGATAGTTGGAAAAACACAAAAAAGTGACGTATGTAGATTGGTAAAAGCGCAAACTCATTGGCCATCATAAAAAAAAAAATTGTTTAAAGAGAGCAATCTTAAAAATCAGCTAAAACGATAGCAAAGAGATTTTATACTCGTAAATGTAGACTTGGTGGGCAGCTCTGATCGCACGTTTTTGATACGAGCGTGCGGAGACGGTATAAAAGTGACGCGCGACTACTCTTCACTTAAGAGTCTAGTACGGACGGTCAGAATGTGCGGAGCGCACTCGTTATTGGGAAAGGGTTCTAAAAACAGTGGCAACAAACGCATCATTACATTGGCAATTAATTGTACGTTTAATTTTTTGGTAGTAAATTTTGGTTGAAAACAGTGCTGTTGTGAGTTTTTATTTTTTTTGCTAAAAGTGTGGAGCGCTAGGCAGCAGAATGCCGTGACAAAAGAAAGATTTTGTGACATCTTTCTTTTCAATATATATATATATATATATATATTTTCAATATATGTATATATACGCCAACGCATGTGTGCTAACAGAAACGAAGTTAAAAGGCTGCAAAAAAGATCATTCATCGATGTACATACTAGATGCAAATTAATTGAACAAACACACGCGACTGGTTAACGAAAATGATGTGAAAAATAATAATTAGTAAATAGATTATGCAAGGAAGTTTCAAAAAAAAAAAAAACAACGTGAAAATACAACCTTATTTAAATACAAAATAAAACCTGTCACTATTTGCTTAATCTTATCTTACTTTTTTAAATCGCTAAATCGCTTTACTGAGTAGATAATAAATTATATAACCAATCCGCAGAGCTCTGATGAATATTCAAATCTTTCGTAAAAAAGTGCCAACTCATTAAATTATATATATAATATATGTAAACGTGCTTGCTATCACACAGATAAAAATTGTGCCCTCTATTCATGTTATGGTGTTTTCGTTTCTAACAAAAAAATTTCGCCATTTGATTGCCCCTTTCGCTTTTCGTGTTCGATTCTAAAATAAAGGCAAGCGGTGAGAAAATTGTGTGTTCATTTCTTAAAATGTCGCACTATTGTCAGGGCAAAAAAAAGGCACATTCTCCGCCCTTTGAAGCTTTGTCAGGGGAGAAGGTTGCCATGAAAATCAGACAAGACATCAAACACATTTTGCAGCGCGGAAGGGCAACATTTTTTTTGAAAAAAAAAAACACGAAATCACCATTAAATGAATCTATGCTCCCAAGCGCCACTATACGCGTATTTATATCACAGCATATTTATCAAACACAAAAATCAAAAAATAAAAAACTAATATAGTACTCCATGTCCATTTATTCATTGCAGTTAATACATACATATTTAAGTGTTGTGAATTTAATAAAATATCAAGTGTCAAGTAATATCACTGCCAATTTGACTTACGGAAGCATCTATAACATACGCCGCCATGCAGTCATTTAAGGCGGACGAGTTGCCGCGCAATCCACGCGAGAGCGCAAATCCCCTCTCCACAATCATGTTTTGGTAAGTGCCGTCTTATAATATTTAATATTTACATATGTATATATTTGTATGCACTTAGATTAAGATACCCACATGCATTAGTACATACTTATGTATGTATGAAGCAAAGTAATTTACTTAATTTAAGATTTTATATACTTACATACACATACATACTTAACTATTTAAACAGCTTCACTACGTGACTTTCGTAGTGCGTATTTTTCATCAAGTTATATGACTGCAATCGTAGACAAAATAATAACATATTTTTAACGACTAAAATATAATATCAAACTGAACGATATTATAACTTTGTTGTACATAGTTAAGGTTTATAATTTTGCTTTCAAATATTAAACGAGGTTTCTGAAGAATGTGCTTTCATAATTCTAAAAACGATGGTCAACTTATTTTTGAATTCAGAGTGACATCGAGACAAGGCCTCAACCAAACTATGCTCAAATGTTAGTAGCCATGGTCCTAACATGGCATATAGTTGTTGGAAAATTTAAGTGTTGGCGGAGGACTTCAATTTTCCTCGTGAAACGTTTATGGACATAAATCGAGAAAACAACTAAAAATGCGCATGATTGATTTATTTTAAAGCATACCCCCCATACAAACGTTATCTCTTAAACACAACACCTTTAAAATCCCATAAAAAAAGCGCACCGATGAATATATAAACATATGACTCTGATAAAATCGCAGCCGGAAGTGAATATTATTGTTGAGACATCAAGTTGTCAATCACCATTGTAACCAATGCGAATGAGTTCAATAAACTTACAATACAAATTTAGAGTTATCATAAACATATTGTAATGTATGAAAGAGTGTAATAAATATAAATTGCTTCCAAAATGATAACACTAGTGTCTATAATAATAATAATAATAATAGATTAGTGTTTGGCCGAGCTTCTCCTCCTACTAGTGGCGTACGCCTAGACTAGCTTTCACCAAAATCATATATGTAAATCAGATTCAAATTCCATACAAAATTCGACAAGTTTTCATCAAAATTTTTTTAAAAGGTTTTAATCTAGGTACGCAGTTTTATAGCCCAACTAATTTTAGTCCATATAATATAAATAAAATAAAATGCTACAGAAGAAAATCGCAATGAGAATTTTTTACCTATTCTGAAAATTTTCTAAAAATTGACTTAGCAACATTTCACTTTAAGCTGGCGACATAATAGAATTTAGCAGCATTTTTTCTTACAACATTTTAACCTATTAACTTTAGTTTTNATTATGTACAAGCTTGGACTTTTGCTACAGGCCTTCAGGAGCCCTCAAGGTACCTCAGTTCATTTGGCTATCCCAGGCAAGCAGAATTCTTAGTTAATTTTTCCATGGCAACAAAATATATCAAATTTGTCGAATTTTAATATTTTTCAATCCTGGTAGTGGATTCCTAAAAATTATTTAAAAATTTTGAAATTTTTTTCGATGTCTTTATTTTGTACGTAGAACAAACTGAAAGGGGGTGCTCCATACAAAATTCCGAAGTTTACATTTTCCTCTCTTCCATCTTAGATTGAAACTATAGGATTGCAACACTTGTTAGCTCAGATGGGTTGCTTGCAAGAAACTGGTGTTATATAAATTTTGTATCGTTGCACATAACTTCGACTCAGTTTGCAGACCGCTTCTCCAATTCCGATTATTACTATAACAAATAATAACATTTGAGTCGGGTTCCGGTCGAATTTTTTTTTACTTTTTCTAATATATATACTTATATATAGATGATAACGATTGACGCCATTTTGGTTTTTTTTTAATCCACTGCATAAAATATATGTACGTATGTACAAACATACATACATTAACGGTTGGCAATTTAAAGATAAGTGCAAATGTGTTAAAAAATCGTTTAAATTATGAATGGTAAGAAAATAGTCTTTTTAGATAACGGTACAAAATACGTGTTGATTTTACTACCTGATTATTAGCGAGCAAAGTAACTAGCTGACCATGGGTCTAAATCTAATCAAAATCTACATAACTCCAAAGTGCACTATGAATTTTAATTACATTTTTTTTTTTTATCTGTAAAATCTACAATTTTAATTTGGTTTTTGTTCTCCAGACGCCACTATCGAATTTGTGTGTAGAATCGCCCGCTGATTCCAAAAATCTAGTTCATTTTTTATTCTATGGATATGTTTTCGAGATATTTCCAATTTACCCCGTTATTCAGCTTAAAACAAAAGGTAGTTCCACTTAGTCACTTATATGTATCTCAAGAACCAAATGGAAATGGAATACGGCAAAGTAGTTTTTTTTCATATAATTTTTAGAAGTGCAAGCTTAGACTAAAAATTTAAACTATTAAACAAGTAAGTAGATAAGTGCGTAGAAAATGAACAAAAAAAAAAAATTACACTGAAGAGGGCAAGACGCCGAAACCGGGTTGTTTCCAAAACAAAATTGACAAGGGATGACTGAAAATCGTTCCAAAAATACATCAGACGTAGAAAATCTTATCGTGCCATTGACGTTTGCTACTATGCGTTAAGTAAATATCTCTAAACTGATTATCTACTTGTATATACGCGTTGCAAAATGGTACCGCTTTTGTAAAGTATGTCAGTATGTGTGTATATATTTGACCGAGACTTTCAAGAAGGTTGCACTTAAAATATTCTAATTGGCAAATTTCGGGCGTAATTCACAGCGCCTTAACCCTTAAGTGGCGTTGCTCCAAAAATATACATTTATGGCAGCGTTGCTAAATACGGCCAAGCTAAGTTATAACATTTGTTTTTTTTACATTGATACACTGGCATTTTTTGGTTACGATTGCTATTAGTGTGCCTTAGAAATAAAATAAAAAACTGACTGTCAAAATTCATAGAAACAAAATAAGCTCAAAAAGCTTTTTAAAGTGACTTTTATGTGGACGACGATTTTGAAATGCACCAGCAAACGAAAAGATATAGATCTCTAGCACATCTATCTACCTCAATAATGTTGTTAGGTGGAGTGATATACGTATATCCTTTTAAAAATAAAATTCTAAGTATATTTTAAATTGCGTGAAAACTGACGAACTTTACTTCGCAGCAATTATGTGAGGTGCAAAAAAACCTTAAATAACTTTGACTTAAATTGTATCTTTTGCCAGCAATATCAGCGGAAAAAAAATTAGTAAAGCAGGGACCGTAACCGTTATGGTTTTTATTATAAAAATCATAAATTAATCGTTTTTCGTGACTTTTATTTTTTGATAATTTTTTTTTCGTTATTTTATGATTTTTTTCGACCTATTTTAATCCTTATTTTGGGATTTTTATTTTTTAGATCAAAAATAATAAAATAACATTAAAACAAAAAAAATCAAAGACTAACGATTTTTTATCGAAAAAATAAAAATCATAAAATAATGATTAAAAATGATCGTAATTACATCAATCGAAAAATAATGATTATACAAGAATTTTAAATAAAAATCCTTCGTGATAACGATTATTTTCGGTCCCTGAAGTAGAGAACTAAACATGCTCCGCGTACTAAGAAAAATGTATAGCTAATTTAAAGGAAAATTAAGAATCCATATATGAAAACCTTCTTTTATAAAAAAAATGCATACCATATGTATTTGTATGTACATATGAGATTTCTAACGGTAGCTCACTGATTAATATGTTGAACATACATATCGACGGTACTTTGGCTAAACCTCTTATCTAAAAAAAAAAACAGTACGTAGCTCGTAAAATTCATTCAAAATAGGCATTAAAATGCTACGATTCATAATTAACTAAAAAGTCCTTAACCTTCAATATTCAGTAAAAAGGTTATTAAAATGATTTTCCGTTATCAATAGAAGAGTATTTTGTTAGACAGTGTTGTTTATAAGTGTTTTGAGATACGAGGTTTTTCCAAAGTACCGTCGATATACCAATTAAGATTGTAAATACATAAATGTTGAAAACAAAATTGTCCACATCAGAACGGTATATAATAAGTATTTAAGTACCTCGGAAGTGTACAACAAAATATTATATTTCCTTCTCTAAAGGCCATTCCACACGTTTTTTTTTTTTGGTCAAGATTGGAACAAAGCCCACTATTTTCCATCACGCGATTGGGATACCAATTTATACCACATTTTATGTATCTAATATGTGTTCTAAATTTGAAGCATATCTGACCAGAAGTAGGGTTTTTTTTAGGATAGATAGTTCTCGATCCGTGCGCCATCTATCAGCATACAAACACGCTGCTGCTTCTAAATTCCTTTACGCAAAATAACAATCATTAAATTCAATTTAGAAATCCGGGAAAAAAATGGTTCCCAAAGAAATGATGTATCAAATTTCATTATCTTATCATAACCGCTTCCGGAGATAAGCGATAAGAGAATATCAGTTTGTATGGGAGGTGCCACACCCCGATTTCCAATACCCACCACTTTTCACCATAAGTACGGTATTAATAACATATGTAGTTATGTAAAATTTCAGTACATTATCGTGAGCGGTTCCAGAGATAAGCGATATGAAAATATCAGTTTGTATGGGAGGTGCCACACCCCCTCTTACAATGCCTAGCCATAAGTAGGGTATTTACAATTTCTGTTTCCGTGCCAAGCTTCATAAAATTTCTGTTTACTGTGCGAATTGGTTTAATTTAAGAACTGCAGATCGATGACGCTAGAGTCGAGTTATTCAGACGATCGGAAGGTCTGATTTTGATATTAGAAAAATATGCTACAAGTGCGATTAAATATACAAATATACTGGAGTCGAGATGTTCAGAAAATCTTTATTTGCAGGCCCATTCTGCTCGTTAGCGAGGCTTTTGTGACCGCTATTTTAGGTACGTACGTTGGTAACGTTGTCAATATATTCAGCTATGAAGTTTTGTAGAAATTCTAGCATTGCATATTTTACGGGAAACTATTTTGTTCGCCGCCTATAATAATTCCAAAGTCTTACAAGGATTTTCCAATGATCTTCCAAGGACTTTGAAATTACGTGATTCAGTAAAGCTCGTTATTCGTCTCCTACTATCTGCACCGCATTTTTAAGTTATTTATACATTTAAAGAAAAATTTTCGTAGAAAAAGCTACCAATACATCTAAAAATTTTACCATGTCTTAGTTAGACAAATAACATTCGATCTTTACGTAATTCATACCAGTCCAAAGACCTGATTGGCAGCTATGGACTAAGGAGTATTAATATAAGAAATTTTTAAATCATTTAACAAAAATACCTTTTTCCTTTAAATATTTACCCGACTGTTGTTATCTGCTAAATAAATTGTGCTATGTACACATGTACATACAGTGGCGGTCAAAAGTGGATGAATGGTTTTTCGTTTTTAATATTTACAATGTTTTTCAAGCTATTAATTTGGTGATATTTTTTATAGAAATATGGTTCATACTTTACCAAAGACGATATAAATAACACTTTCAAACTTTATAAAGAATTAAAAAAAAAATCCACAAATTTTTAACTAAATTTCGAGCTTTTTAACCTGACTTTTTTTTAATTTTTTGGGTATGCTGTTAACAAGATTATAAAATTTTAGTAAATTAAGTGTAAGTTTTGAGCGGCTAAAAAATCGCATTGATTTTTAATATTTTTTTTTTTTGTAGACGCGTTTTGCACTTTTTACCATATAAACATGAATTTTTTGTGGAAGAATATGCGCAAGATTTTTTGCGAAAAAAAGTCAACGCCAGTTTTATACGAAAAAAACAGAAAAAGCCGCCAGCAAAAAAAAAAAAAAATTATTAAAAACCAATGCGATTTTTAGCCGCTCAAGACTTGAAATTTTATAATCCTGTTGACTGCACACCCAAAAAATTGAAAAAAATTCTGTTTAAAAATGTTTAAAAAACTCGACAATTACATAACAGTTGTGGAATTTTTTTTAAATTCTGTATAAAATTTGAAAGTGTCATTCATATGGTCAAAGCATGAACCATATTTTAATAAAAAAAAAAATATCAAAAAAATTTTAGCTTTGAAAACCATTGTAAATATTAAAAACGAAACACCATTCATCCATTTTAGACCGCCACTGTATGTATGCTAATAAAGCTGTTGTGTTGAGAAACATTAAAAAAAAAGATAAAGATTTCATTAAAAATATCGCTCAGTCATCACGACTATGATATAAAAGTTATGATTATAATTAAACAGAGAGTACTACTAGCGAACCACTCGTATACCGATTATAATATGCTACGATGACTCATGGTCGCTTTGACAACTACTCGCATTTTCAGACTTGGCCACATGGATTAGCTATTTAGTATCAGTTAATTAGACCGCACCTTCTTGCAAAACATACCCTTGAGCCTAAATACTTTTGCAAGGCAATTCGAAATTTTATTTTGGTCTAATCTAGGGAATTGCTATAAAATTCTTGCTTCAATAGTTCTACAGGATAAGAACTGAGTTTTCGTGACTACGTACTAGAACGGGGTACTTGCGGTCAATGAACTTTGGAAAACAAAACTTCTCGTCGAGATAAGAACATTGATATATCCCACTTAAAGATCCGACTTTAAATGCCGAGCATTTAAGGAAAAATTTAAAACGGCAAAAAAAAAACAAATTATTTATTGAAATTGCCTTGCAAAAATACTTTAGACCCCAAGGTATACAGCGATTTTTTTTTTTTGGTACAGTCTAATGTACTTACATTAGTATTAGATATATTATGAAATAATTTTAATTAAGAAAAATTAATTGTACTGTTTTCTTTTCAGCTACACTATGCCAGTGTTTTTCAAAGGCCGCAAAAAGACTTTGGACGAAAGTGATTTATATCGAGCTTTAAATACCCACAGATCAGGTAAGAAAAAGGCAATAAATAAAAATAGAATCGGTTTATTATCAAAATTTTGATGCAGATCGGTTCGTTTAAAGGAGTTATGTTGAACTGCATCAAATTTGCCATATCGAAAAAATGCAGGCTTATATCCTTTGGTTTTGTGTTGTGTAAAAATGTATGTACATTAGGGTGCATCATCAAAAAAATTTGCAGACTATAAAACATATTACACGAGCATTTTAAGACTTCCGCCATAATATGCATTTCGGAAAAATATTAAGATTTACGACAGGTAGACCGAACAGCTCGAAAAATTAAATTACTTATTTGGATTCCGTTGATAAAATGTTTAGAAATTTTTACCCAGACTTTTTGAGCTTAAACTCTTCTATCATCTCAGGTGATTCTTTTGAAAAAAATATTTTAAAAACTTTTTTTTTTATTTATAAAAAATCCATTTTTGGAGGTATTTTTAAATAATATTGTTCGGGACTACATATTTTATTAAATTTAATAATTCCGATGGAAAAACAGCATCGATTTTTTCCTCGTTTGTAGAGTGATGCAACCTAATGTACACACACATATATAGAAATAATAAATATCTTAATAAAATTATAAGCTAATTCGTAAAAAAAGTTTAAAAATAACCAGCAAAAAAGAAACTTAAACACATGTAAACCTCTACGTACTACTAAATTCATAAAGCCCCTACATACTATAATAATAATAATAAATCCATTAAAAGTGCAATCGATGCTTGTATGTATGTACATATGTTATCGTTTTTTTAACTGCTCGATTATTTTTATTATTTTTACGGCCTGTATTTGGTGCGTAAAGCAATGCATTTCAAATGCATTGGGGGAAATTGTGTGTCTACCCAGCAGGGAGAACTTTGTCTCAGATAGCACTATTTGTGATTTATAGATAAGTACGTACTAAATTTTCGGATATACAACCTTTTAAAATCGTAAACACACTACCACTCTGCAGAACTTGCCTTCGATCCCGAGCAACATACATATAAATNTCGGATATACAACCTTTTAAAATCGTAAACACACTACCACTCTGCAGAACTTGCCTTCGATCCCGAGCAACATATAAATTAGAAAAAGTATTTTCGAACAGCGGTCGCCCCTCGGTAGGCAATAGTAAACCTTCAATTGTTTTCCTGCCGTGAAAAGGCGTCGCATAAAATCCATTTGCCGTTTGGAGGCGACGTAAAACCGTAGTTTTGCTTTCCTTCTAAATAATACTAAAGGCCTTTCACGAGTAGAGTACATACATACATATGTACATTATAATTTTTTTTTGTGGCCTATTGGTACCAAATATAAAAATTGCTACAACGCATACAGATTCAATAGTCAAGATTAGGTCAAAGCCCATAATTTTTCCATCACACGATCGGGTTAAATAGTGACTCCAAATTTTGGTCAAATGCCCATTCATCTGACGAAGCCATATATACATACATATGTACATATATGTGCATACATACATACTAGTCACGTATCCGAAATGGGATGTCATTTTCAGAAATTTTCTCACAAGGCACTATGATTATAATTAGTATGTGTGTCTGTATGAAAGATATGGGGCTATATTATGCAAATATTTGAAATATTCTGAATAAACAGCTAATAAAGGTGGGAAGCTATGTACATATATCGGTAACATAATATCCCAGTGCGAAGAGGTTATGTTTTAAAGTATAAAGTCACCTAGAACCAGGAACCAAGAAAAATATAATGTCAAGAACGTTCCCATACAAGAACCAAGTGGGAACAAAAGTGTTGAGAGCAGTTTAAACGGTAACCAAATGAGAACAAAAGGTTCAAGACCGTTTCTGTAAAGAATGAAATGCGAACAAAACTCTCGGGAATGTTCTCAAGAAGAATAGAATGAGAACGAAACTTTCGGGAACNACATATAAATTAGAAAAAGTATTTTCGAACAGCGGTCGCCCCTCGGTAGGCAATGGTAAACCTTCAATTGTTTTCCTGCCGTGAAAAGGCGTCGCATAAAATCCATTTGCCGTTTGGAGGCGACGTAAAACCGTAGTTTTGCTTTCCTTCTAAATAATACTAAAGGCCTTTCACGAGTAGGGTACATACATACATATGTACATTATAAATTTTTTTGTGGCCTATTGGTACAAAATATAAAAATTGCTACAATGCATACAGATTCAATAGTCAAGATTAGGTCAAAGCCCATAATTTTTCCATCACACGATCGGGTTAAATAGTGACTCCAAATTTTGGTCAAATGCCCATTCATCTGACGAAGCCATATATACATACATATGTACATATATGTGCATACATACATACTAGTCACGTATCCGAAATGGGATGTCATTTTCAGAAATTTTCTCACAAGGCACTATGATTATAATTAGTATGTGTGTCTGTATGAAAGATATGGGGCTATATTATGCAAATATTTGAAATATTCTGAATAAACAGCTAATAAAGGTGGGAAGCTATGTACATATATCGGTAACATAATATCCCAGTGCGAAGAGGTTATGTTTTAAAGTATAAAGTCACCTAGAACCAGGAACCAAGAAAAATATAATGTCAAGAACGTTCCCATACAAGAACCAAGTGGGAACAAAAGTGTTGAGAGCAGTTTAAACGGTAACCAAATGAGAACAAAAGGTTCAAGACCGTTTCTGTAAAGAATGAAATGCGAACAAAACTCTCGGGAATGTTCTCAAGAAGAATAGAATGAGAACGAAACTTTCGGGAACGTTTTCAATGAGAACAAAATGAGAACGAAAGTATCGATACCGTTTTCAAGGAGGATTACATAAAAACAATAGTCTGGGGAACGTTCTGCTAGAGAACAAANATATATGTGCATACATACATACTAGTCACGTATCCGAAATGGGATGTCATTTTCAGAAATTTTCTCACAAGGCACTATGATTATAATTAGTATGTGTGTCGGTATGAAAGATATGGGGCCATATTATGTAAATATTTGAAATATTCTGAATAAACAGCTAATAAAGGTGGGAAGCTATGTACATATATCGGTAACATAATAACCCAGTGCGAAGAGGTTATGTTTTAAAGTATAAAGTCACCTAGAACCAGGAACCAAGAAAAATATAATGTCAAGAACGTTCCCATAAAGAACCAAACGGGAACAAAAGTGTTGAGAGCAGTTTAAACGGTAACCAAATGAGAACAAAAGGTTCAAGACCGTTTCTGTAAAGAATGAAATGCGAACAAAACTCTCGGGAATGTTCTTAAGAAGAATAGAATGAGAACGAAACTTTCGGGAACGTTTTCATTGAGAACGAAAGTATCGATACCGTTTTCAAGGAGGATTACATAAAAACAATAGTCTGGGGAACGTTCTGCTAGAGAACAACACGAGAACAAAGTTTTGCGAATTTAACGTTAAGAATGAGAGGAGCGTCTGCGTGATGCGATGAAAAATCATTTCAGTGAGAACCATGATTGCTAATTCTAAGCCAGATCATTTATCATTAATGTGCTNGGGAACAAAAGTGTTGAGAGCAGTTTAAACGGTAACCAAATGAGAACAAAAGGTTCAAGACCGTTTCTGTAAAGAATGAAATGCGAACAAAACTCTCGGGAATGTTCTCAAGAAGAATAGAATGAGAACGAAACTTTCGGGAACGTTTTCAATGAGAACAAAATGAGAACGAAACTTTCGGGAACGTTTTCAATGAGAACAAAATGAGAACGAAAGTATCGATACCGTTTTCAAGGAGGATTACATAAAAACAATAGTCTGGGGAACGTTCTGCTAGAGAACAAAACGAGAACAAAGTTTTGCGAATTTAACGTTAAGAATGAGAGGAGCGTCTGCGTGATGCGATGAAAAATCATTTCAGTGAGAACCATGATTGCTAATTCTAAGCCAGATCATTTATCATTAATGTGAACTGTCTATTTATGAAACAATTTTTCATATTCTGTGCAAAAACAGTTAGTGTCTTAAGTCTTTCGTTGGCATAATTTGCATAATAATCTTTCAGTTCTTTTTTATTTAATGTTAATATCCAAACATTTCAAACTAATGGAACGCTATGACGATAATATTGTTTTCGCTTCCTTTCTTCGCGAATAGTTCAGAGAAGATTTGCTCCCGTTTTGTTCTCTGTTAGAAAGCTCCTGAGACTTTAGTTCTAAAATGGTTCTGCGAGAGAAAGTTTCATAGACTTTTGTTCCCGTTTTCTTCTTTGCCAGAATGTTCCTTAGACTTTTGTTCCCAGTTTGTTCTCTTAGAAATGTTCCTCAAAGTATTGTTCGCATTTTGTTCTCTTTTGGGAACGTTACACAGATAGTTTTATTCTCATTTCAGTTTAGTTCTTTGGGCGTTCTTGGGAACAAAGCTACGAGAACGACATTCAGTTTCGATCATACCTTTTGTTCTCAGTTCTAGGTTTTTGATGACATAAAAAAAATATTTTATGCTACATACATTCATATAAAAAATACAAATATTGAGTTATGACACTATTGAAGTAAATGAGCGATATATATACATACATACTTGATATATCTGAAAAAAACAAAACGATAGTCGAGTTNTCCTCAAAGTATTGTTCGCATTTTGTTCTCTTTTGGGAACGTTACACAGAAAGTTTTATTCTCATTTCAGTTTAGTTTTTTGGGCGTTCTTGGGAACAAAGCTACGAGAACGACATTCAGTTTCGATCATACCTTTTGTTCTCAGTTCTAGGTTTTTGATGACATAAAAAAAAATATTTTATGCTACATACATTCATATAAAAAATACAAACATTGAGATGGATATGCAGAAATCACCGCTATCTCTAGAACCAAATATATATTCATTTTTACCATGGGATTATATGTATGCAAATTCAAAACTTTAAATCCANTCGTAAAAGAATGGAAGTGTGCGTAATTTATTTCATTTTAGAAAATTCGGAAAAAAATCGGATGGGATCTTTCCGAATTCGTTAAAATTTCTTTACGATTCAGAATACTCTGAAAAAATGGTTTGCAGGGTAGGTAGCTCACTCAACCATTACTGCATTAGAATGACGTAAAAAAAATGAGCTTTTTAAATCAAGAATAAATATTTTAGCTATATCTTAAGTAATATATTTGATTATCGTAGCTGTCGTTATACAGGTGAGACCTCGTTCTGCACCTTTTGCCTTGAAAATTTTAGGCACCCAGCACCACATACATACATATTTACATATATATGTATATAGCTTTCATTTGGATCCATATTTTTGGTCAGTTGAAATCGTAAAGTATGGCAATCGCTGAAATTTGAGCAACAAATTGCACAAAGNTATCTTAAGTAATATATTTGATTATCGTAGCTGTCGTTATACAGGTGAGAACTCGTTCTGCACCTTTTGCCTTGAAAATTTTAGGCACCCAGCACCACATACATACATATTTACATATATAGTTATGTAAGTAGCTTTTATTTGGATCCATATTTTTGGTCAGTTGAAATCGTAAAGCATGGCAATCGCTGAAATTTGAGCAACAAACGGCACACACTTTATAGCTCTACCACTTTGGTACTTCAAAAACAAAACAGTCATCAAAATATGATATGGTGCAGAACACTTGAAATTTCGATTGCTATCGAAAAACAGCTGACAAAACAAATACGAATAGGTATGGACATTTGTATGTACTTATCACGGTGCTCAAGTGCTACAAAACATTTGTAATTATATACTTACATATACATATTCATACCTATGAAATGTTTATCTAAGCTGCAATTTTCAACTAAACATTTTCAGCTTAACTTCATGCATTTAATAAGTACATAGCTAGTAGATGCCAGCTTAAAATTACCACCTGTCGGGCGGCGTTGAAATGATTTTCTAAAAATTTGTTCGACATGACAAACGATCAAATCATATGTACATTAGGGTGGTCCAAAAATACATGTGGAAAAAGTAAAGTCGGAATTTTTATGCCCCCTAGGATTGCTCTATACCGAAAAAGTATAAATCCATATTTTTTTATTTTGCAATCAAAAAAATATTTAGTGTTCGCTCAAAGCACCCAAAGTTTTCAATGTATTTTATATGGGGAAAAAACAACTTTTCTTAGAAATGGTATAGAATTCTTAAGAATCAATTCTTTTCTATCGGAAAACTATGTTTATCTGCAGGAGATTCCCAATAATAATACCCAAGTGTTTATTTAACCATTTTTTCATCGCAACTATAATTTATAGGTTCGCCAAAAATCCACAAAAACGCCGAAAAATGTAATGGGCGGACCAATAAAAAATCGTTAGTAGTTAGTTTTGGTTAAATAAACAATTGTGTATTATTATTGAAAGTCTTCTGAAGAGAACCAGAGTTTTCCGTTCGAAAAATATTGATTTTCAAGAATTCTATACCATTTCTAATAGGGTGCTCATATAGACTAAAAAAAAAATTTAAATTATTATTTTTTCTCATCTAATACCCAAAATCGTACTAACATTGTCGAAAATCTCACATGTAAATTTTGGTCCTGATTGGAGTCGGTTAAGGTGCGTCGCAAAGGTTTCAAAGGCCAGATGTCTATATGGGGACTCAAAAAATTAAAAATATTTTTTTTATCATTTAATACCCAAAATCGATACTAGGTACTAAAGTCGAGGATATCACATATAAAAATTTTGGTCCCGATTGGAGTTGGTTAAGACGTCTTTATAGGGTAATCTGAACTTTGCTCCCGTTTGCGACACGCCTTAACCGTCTCCAGCCTGGATCAAAATTTACATGTGATATCTTGGACTATAGTAGCATCGACGTAGGGGTTGACGCTTAGGAAATCTGATGTAAAAATTTGCTTCCCACATTTAAGGACCACCCTAATGTACACATAGAAATCTGTTGCACACAGAAATGAGGCAACTCACTAGGAAAATACTATACTAGAACATGAGGGGAGATTTATCAAAGCAATAATTATTTTTAGGAAAACTCTGGGTTTTTGGAATAGTTTATGGAGAAGAAATTTTATATAAATATGAGTTAGGCCGATAACAGACATATCAAATTCATAAACTTCGTGTGAATTTAGCATACAATTCTTAAGAAATAAAATGAACATCGCGGGCTTGGAGTGAAAAGTTGCTAAGTCCGTTTTTCTGATAAATCATATTTTCAGGCAAGAAGAAAGAACAATTAAAAAGCATCGTTTCCTAAAAGATCGAAGTGCTTGCTTTATTCCAAACGATTTCAATTCAGTGATGAGCAACAGAAAAACACAGAAAATTTTCATCAACGTGGTGGAATTCGGTTCATATGAAATTGTTTAAGCTTAGAAAACAGAAAATCTTTCGTTAACATTTTTGCAAAATAAGTACCTACTTGCAAAAAAAAAGATGGTTTCCGAATTTTGTATTTACTCCTGTAAAATTAAAAAAATTGACTTAGCAGATTTTCACTGTACGCTCTAGCTACATATACTCGTAACTCGAAACTTGATGAGTTTCATGTGCGTTTCATGTGGCAAGTTAAGCAGAAATTACAGTTTATTTATTTATGCCCCTTATTTTGTACCATTTACTCATGAATTCGCGTGCCTCCAAAAATTTATATATTTGTAAGCAATAATTCACAAAAAGTTATAAAATTTTGGACATATTGACATATATATATTTGTCAACAATGCGTCAGCACTAGGGCTGTGCGATTATTCGATTACTCGAGCAAGTTGGTTAATCAATTATTCGGTTAATCAATTACTCGAGTAATCAAGATTTTGATTACTCAAAACGATAATTAATCGAGTTAC
Organism: Rhagoletis zephyria; assembly: GCF_001687245.7. Lineage (NCBI taxonomy): Eukaryota > Metazoa > Arthropoda > Insecta > Diptera > Tephritidae > Rhagoletis > Rhagoletis zephyria. The sequence goes on along the minus strand of NW_016158943.1, from coordinate 51,940 downwards.
TTGAAATATGATTACTCAAAAAAAATAATTTTGCTCGTTAAAAGAGTTTGCTTTGGAAAATGCTTATTTTCTTTTTTACATTCTGTATATGAAAAAATTTTTTGTTTTAATTTTTGAAAACAGAAACGTTGTTTTCAAAGTATCAAGGAACTTTAGCTACTTTATACATATGTAAAGAGTTGAAATGTTGATTACTCATTTTACTCGAAATGTTGATTAATCATAAAGCAAATTACTCAAATATTTTTGTTTTTGGTTAATCAAAAATCTTGATTACTCGAGTAACTGAACTTTTGAGTAATCATAATTTCCAATTAATCGAATAATTGAGTTATTTACTTTATGATTAATTAAAATTTTGAGTAATCAATTAATCGCACAGCCCTAGTCAGCACAATAAACAAGCGTCCAAATCCAAATTTACTTATAATAAAATGTATGTACATACCCAGTAGGAAAAATAAGCAACTTAATCTTCCGCCGCTGGCCTTTACCACCACCCTGCCGAATTTCTCTTAATTTAACAAAGGCATGACAGCATTATGCCGGCAGGAATTAAGATTTTTACTACATTTGGTATCAGATATACTGCTTTACCAAATAAAGTACGTACGTAGATCGCTCGGAGTAGTTCGCCGTTCGCTCGAATCTTCGCCGGCACATTATTTTACAACTTACTTAGTAAGGCGTAGTCGGAGGTGTTCATTTTGTGCTTTACTAATAGATGACATTCGTTGGTGGTTGGTTGACATTAGTCATGATAAAAATTTTGGTATTAAAAGCTGAAAGAAAACATGGATTACCTCGTAAGATGCTTATCTATTTTCCAACTGGGTACGTATGTAAATAAAAAAAGCAATAAATTCAATCAAGTAAATTTTGTATATTGTACATAGTATGAGCCGCCGTACATATTAATGAGGGAAAAATTAAATATTTCCAGTGAAGCACACATACATACATACATATGCACATACAAATTCATAACAAATTAACACTTTAATAGTCCGTGGCTGAGTGAAATTTCAATGCCTACTCGGCAAATAAGAACTCAACAAATTTGTCGGCTTTAACAGGCATACAAACATATGTATTTGTGCATTTACATATGTACGTACTACATATATTGATAAATATATGCAACTATCCAAATACAAGTCAGACTTTAAATTTAGTTAGCAACTAAAACTTTCTTTGCATTTAAATTATCTATTTGGTTAAGCCCAAATAATACATATCGCTAGCTTAGAGTGAAAAGTTGCCAAGTCCACTTTTTATGAAAACTCATATTTTGATATAGGAGGCTAGAGAAATTGAGAATGCTTCGATTCGAAAATGGTGAAGGTTCTTGTTTTATGTTTTCTTGTTCATATTCAATGAAAGGCAAATTTGCAAAGTCCAAAAAAAAGCTCAGAAAATGCAATAAGTTTAAAATAGGTCGAAATCTTTTAATTGCTTTTAATTTGCTCTAAACAAGAAAAATGTTGTATTCAAAGTTTTGCGAAATACTTGAAGAAAATGGCTATAAAAAGTTTTTTTTCCTCTCCTGTACAATTTTTAAATTGGGACTTAGCAACTTTTAACTCTAAGCTAGCGATATGTACATATATAACTAGCAAATAAATGTACGCACGTATAAATATGTATGTGGATACAAATATTTACAGGTGTACACAACTTGTCAACATCCAATAAGGTCAACTGACATTTGTTTTCCCATTGCAAGTTTTTCTCTCCATTTAATTTCATTCTAAGTTACTGCCTCTGTGCTTGGTTTGCATATAGATACATATGGGTAAATCTCCGGAACCGTGCGACTCAACTCTAAAAAAAAACGTAATTTTTTAAATTGAATGCACACAAATAAATTATACACCAAATTGTTTGAAATCCATTGAGGAAACATCAAATTCTTGTGTGATTAATTTTTCTTAAATGCTTAAAGAGTTATAAGTAAAAAACGAAGATGTTTGAAAACTTAATGTTAGCGATACTTCTAGAGGGCGTGGTTTTTGTCCGATTTCCAAAATTTTCAAGAGAGTATTTAAGAAGGTCGGACACAATGTGTATATCAAATTTGGTACAGATTGGTGGAGAGCTTTTCGAGATACAAACATTTCACATTAGGCGGGACACGCCCAATTTCAAAAAATTTTACGAAATACTAGTTTTCGCTTAAAATCTATTGAAAATATTATTTTGGAGTAAATATTTAAAAACTCGTTAACCACACTGCCCAAAAATCTGAAAATCCTTACATACACAAACACAAATTCGTGGCCGTATTTTAGACAAAAATTATTTTATGTATTTAGCATTTTCAACGAACTTTGTGAAGTATGTTAACTAACGATCACGCTTAGTGCCAACCTGTTATGTTTTAGTCTGTCAGTGTGCCATCAAAAAAAGGGAAATTTTTGAAGCCATTCACGCAAAGACCTATTCAGACAATATTTGTTATATTTTCATTATTTTCAAAGGCAGGCAGCTGTAAAAGCTCTTATTTTTAAATTCAATGTGTAATTAATATGTATGTAAACAAATGAGAACAATTTAGTAATTGCTGAAAGTTCAAAATGGAAAAGAACTTGAAATATTACATTTTTGATAATTACGAGTGACAGATTTCAAATTGTTACAGTTTATTTTCAATGAGGAGCAGATATGTATTTTTACATTAACTAATTGCCATGATTTTTGAAAGTCTCCGTTTTGCGCTCAAAAAGTTATACCTAAAAAAACGTACAAAAGGTAGCCAAAATGACACGTGAAAATTGTTATTTTTATTACTTTCATTGCTTATAAAAATTAAATTGACATTATTACAATAAAAAAAAATGAATAAGTTACAAAAACTCCTCACATTTTTTATCAAAATGATCCAAGTTTTTTATAAAAAGTAAAATTACATTAATAAAATTAGTTTAAAGGTGAGTGACACAAAAGCACACGGTTCCTGAGATTTGCCCATATGTACATGTCTGGTTCAGTCAATATGCAATATGAGATCAAAAACAAACTTCTTCGATGCCCAAAAATTCAGCTATAAGCTCGATCTGAGGAAAAAAATGTGTACCCATTCAAGTGAACCGGGCTGTACTTTCACGAGAAAAACTAAAGGACAAATTGAAGAATAAGGTTTGTGAAAATGATTAATCTCAAATGTTAAGAAACGTTGAAACTCAACTTGAGAATTAAGTGTTTATCAAACGTTAGAGAATATTTTTTCTTGTAGTTGTGTAGATAATGTTGTAGGGTGTAGACAATGTAATAAAGCACCAAATCCTTTAAAAGCCATCTCATCAACTTAAAGTGGTTGATATAAGTTTGTTTTTTTTTTGATTATAAAGGGGGTGATAAGAATTCTACTATTAAATTTGAAAAACTATGAGCGAATAATATACATACATATATATGTACTTACATATTAAAAAGAATAAATAATAATCTTGTAACAATGTAGTAAACAAAGGCAATTTTTTCTTCGCAATTTAGTTGATAAGAACATTTTTAACGGAAATAAAATATGCTTAAAAAATATAATGCAAAAAATATGAGCAAACACATTAAGGGAATATAATTATAGCGGCAATTTCCAATTGTTAATTGCACTTCAATCATTTGTTTGCTATTCTTTTGACATAATTACTTTTTTGTAATATGGGTGTTTCCATCGGAAGGTCTACCGCGAAAAAAAAAATTAAAGTCATATATCTAAAGTATTTATGGGCCAAATTGTCCGCCTTTTTTTTTTTTTAATATATACTGGTTATGTAAGCAAACCTCGCGGCGCCAGGGTCGAGATATTTTGAAAAACCGTATTTAGGGTCCGACTTGGTGCGAATTTCGCGTATGTAGTTGAAACATAATAAATCATAGATTTCCAAAAAATTGGCTCTGAATTGGTGCTGAAGTCAAAATACAAAGTATATTCGACCTAAAATGCATGTTTTGTTTGCGCAAAAAAATTAATTTAAAAATAAATATGTATATATAAATATTAACAAAAATGTAACGATGGAAATGTATGTTTGTCACGACACGCCACGTCTCATAACATTTTACATTTGGGGTTGTAAAAGAAAATTCTACATTAGACTGGTTCAAATAAAACTATTTTTTCAAAATCCTTTGTAAAATATTTTCGGGACAATGAAAAAGACGCCTGCCAAAATCGCAGCCCTTAATATTAGTATTTATTTCGCTCATCGAGGATTCCTATTTTCCTTTTAACTAACACAGAGAAAAAATTGTTTCAGTTTTGAAATTTTATTACGCGTTTTGAAGTCAACGTTGCCATGAGCGCTATATATTTTCTGAATGAAATGGAAGGCTGTAAAAAGTCTTTCATGATTTTTCATAAATTTACTCATCCAAAAGTAATTAATTTCATTTTCAATACATCCTTTGAGAACAAAATTTTNTGAAATTGAAGGCTGTAAAAAGTCTTTCATGATTTTTCATAAATTTACTCCTCCAAAAGTAATTAATTTCATTTTCAATACATCCTTTGAGAACAAAATTTGTGTTTAAAATGCCCAAAATGTTAAAACTTATAACTTTCCAGGAAAAATTTTGTGAGATTTAGTGACGACTTAAAATATTTTGCCGAAAATTAAAAGAAAAAACGTTTAATTTTTTATATGGTCGCTTTTAAGCTTGGACAAATTTTTGAGATTTCTTTTACAGCCATTCAATTTTCTTCGAAAATATACATATATCACTCAGTCCGATACGTTGACTTCAAAACGAGATATAAAATTTTAATGGGAATTGAAATTCGTGATTAGCGACCACTGAAACTTAATAGGTTTGTTGCACACAAGCCCGCGGGATCTCTTGGGTGCAAAAAAAAAAAAAAAAAACAGTACAGAAAGCGTTCCTCACGCTAGAAAAATGGGTAATAGAGAGGGAATGCGTTCCACTGTTGGATCGCAGATCTCCTATACTTTGTGCCCGAAACAGCCATTTGAAATAACATCCATTGTTCATTTACATCCGAAATCCAATTATATAAAACACAAAAATGAAAACTATCACAGAAGTTTCAGAAAAGGTAGTTATTTGCTAATCTTATTATCCAAATAAAATAAACATAAAATCTTTGTTTAGAGCTGATATGTTGATTCCGGGCAAAAAATGTGTTTTTTTTTNTTACATCCGAAATCCAATTATATAAAACACAAAAATGAAAACTATCACAGAAGTTTCAGAAAAGGTAGTTATTTGCTAATTTTATTATCCAAATAAAATAAACATAAAATCTTTGTTTAGAGCTGATATGTTGATTCCGGACTCAAAATGTGTTTTTTTGCGTTCTTCACGCTCTGCGCACTTTTGGCACGTATTGACACATTTTTGACACTTGTGAGAGAGTAACTTATTTTTAGAAAGTGTGTAGAACAAAGCTAATAGTAAGGATTGCGCCTTTGCAAGTCGTCCTTTTTCAAAGAAAATATTTGGAAAAAAATCTATTATTTTTGAACCAGTGTAATCTACTTACTATACATATCGTTAGCTTAATATAGAAAGGGTCCTAACTCATATCGTCGCTGAAATACAAAAAGCTGTAACTAACTAAAAATCCCAAATTCACTTTTTGAATTATTAAATGTGATGTATTTCATTGAATTATAAGTCCCCAAAGCTTTTTATACAATACAAAATTTTAATTAAGTAGTTACGGCTTTTTTGCATGCCAGCAACTATTCTATAATAAGGCAACAATATACTCCTTTGACTTTTACAAATTTTCTATTCGCAATAAGGGAAAGTTACCACTGTATAAGATGCCGAGAGGCAAGCTACCAAATCAAATCGGATACTATTTATTGGTTGAATTCTAAAAAATCAACGGTAACTTTTAGCCACTTGACTCGAATTGAAGTGGATACCAAATTTTGTACTCAAAAAAATCCTAACACTTTCGAGAAAAAAGTTTGAAGTTTAGCTGAAAATTTGTTGCACTTTTTTTATAATTTTCTACAAATTATTAAACTTGGGTTTATATGGGGTTTGTCTGAGAATTAACTATATTTTAATAGAAACATAAGTGGCACACAATATCACTTTGAAATGGCGTGCTACAGATATGACCGATACTGTATATACATATATACATATGTGTGTACATATTCTATTCAAAGCTTTCTAACTGATATCTATGNTTGTTGCACTTTTTTTATAATTTTCTACAAATTATTAAACTTGGGTTTATATGGGGTTTGTCTGAGAATTAACTATATTTTAATAGAAACATAAGTGGCACACAATATCACTTTGAAATGGCGTGCTACAGATATGACAGATACTGTATATACATATATACATATGTGTGTACATATTCTATTCAAAGCTTTCTAACTGATATCTATGTATGTAATATCTCGCACGTAAAACCAAACACTAATTTAGCAAGACGCTATATTAAAATGGATTTCAGATAAGCTAATCGTTTATCATTTATGTATGTATGTACATATGTAGTGGGCCTGTAAACATTTTCAAATTAAAATGAACAGTGTTAAATATAAACACTCAACTGCACTTTAATACGAACAATGTTTTTTCAAAGAACCAAAATGTATAATTTAAATTGTACGCTTCTGTTATTTGAAAATCGGTTCAATAAGCGAATTCCCCCAGGGGACGAATGGGAAGCAGAAATAATTATATATGCAGTGTTGCCGTTGTACGACTGAGGGGGCAATTCGACCCTTTTTAAACGCCTTTTGTTCAGACTTTTTGAAAATTTAGATATTTTAACCTTTTTCCAAAATTATGGGGGACTTTTGCCCCCTTTCAGAGATTTTTTTCAGGAAATGTTAACAGAATCATTCTATTAAAGAATATGTCCTCCTGCAAGTACGAAAAAATGCATCACTTATAACTTTTAAAGGAAATGCAACTCTTCTTGCAGCAACTCGATTTTTGTGTGCCAAAAATAAAACCGACATCAATTGCCATATACAAATTTAAGAGTACCGTTAATTTCTCATGATCCAATTATCGGATCTAAACCAAATATGTATGGGACCACCTCTGCGATACCACCTTTCTTTTGCGAATTTTGTTTATATTAACACCTTATACTAGTATTCGATAAAGAAGTTTGTTCTCCAAATTTGAAGCCTCATTTCGTTATTGCTCCCACTGTGCGTTGTTTACTTTTACTTGAGAATTGTCAAAATCGGCAAACCTAAAGTAGCGGTACCACTGATGACGTCACCTATACTCTCTACATTGTGGAATTTACTTCTTCTTATTTTATGAATTTATTTATTTCGCAATCTCGCTAAAGATAAACATTTTTGTAACTTTCCATGGCGTTATGATAGCTTTGTATAAAAATGGTACTGGGTCCCATCTTAACTCTGGAAGCTACCATACTCTTAATCAGCTTGTTTATTCAAGTTAATATACAAGATCGCATAAAACATTTTCAATGACTGTTGAATTTGATATTGTACTTTAGTGTAATAATATACATACATAGATGCTATATAACAGCGGTGGGCAATTGTGACTATTTGCTTGGAAAACCGTAGCTCTTTTTACTTTCATTCTATTGAAAATGTTCATGACTTGGAAAAATATTACGCAACTACTCTTGTATATCGCTTAATAAGGGTCTGTGTTGGAGCTCCAACTTAGACAAAACTTTTAGTAAAGCCTCATCCGTTTCTTGTCTAAAAATATAACAAATATCTATTTTAAATAAACTTCCAAAGCTGTCGTGCTTGATGGCTTTCTAACTGCATGCTAAAAAAAAGTACTTTACCTGAAAATTTAAAATAAAAATCACAAATCTGGGCCACAGCCCAGAGCGGCCAGCCTCTTTGGTTTTAATATCCTAAATAGAGTTCATTGAATTCAGATTGCTCGCTAGGTATCTATAATATTTTTTTTAAGAGGCGGAAGTACCTAAAGCCAAACCCCTAACCCGTCAGTGTAGGACTTTACCTATGTGCACTGTCTCTTCGCCTACCTTACTCTTAGTCTTAGTCTTGCTGGTGTACCGGAGAAAAGTGCCGTTAGTGTTACTACTCTCGCCAGAAGTAAACGCTTTGCGCTTTGAGGTCCNAACCGCTTACACGCAAAGCTCATTTAACAGATTCCTTATGTGACAAGTCTTATGCAATGCCAAGTATGCATAACTAAGCCTTTAGTCTTGCTGGTGTACCGGAGAAAAGTGCCGTTAGTGTTACTACTCTCGCCAGAAGTAAACGCTTTGCGCTTTGAGGTCCATCAATGTTAGGTCAAGTGTAAGAGGACATGAATTTTCTCCATTTTCTAGTCTTTATACGCTAACATATTTCTACCGCTTTATCGATATGATAGCGCTGGTTCAAGGAGCTAATGCTCTGATCCATATGCTGATATGTAACCATACTCGTACGTTTATAGGTTGAGGCTAGTATTTAGTAACTATTTTGACTCAAAGGCCTTAAAACCATCTCAACAATTTCTTAAATGGCGCTCTCTATAATAAAGTTTAACTGCACGTTCGCCTAAAAAAAAAGCTCTGCAATCCCGGAAATGGATTTATTAGGAGTTTTGTGGAGGGCGAAATTTCAAGATATTCGACAGAGTTTTAAAGCCATGTCTGCCTAATAGTAATATCACTAAGAGTTCTTTAGTTTAATCTAATATGAAACATAAAGTCAACTCCTTGTACTTATGCACATATGTACGTATGTATAATTTAATGCTTGCAGCCGACCTGGGAAGCAAGCTGAGCGTTGCCTGGGAGGCGGAGATCGATAAGAAAAGGCAGAAACACAAGGAACCCAATCTCGTCAGTGCTGTGCTGAGCGTATTTGGTGCGCGCTACACGGCACTTGGACTTTTATTATTGTTTGTCGAAGTGGGTCTGCGGTAAGTAAGGCGGAGAGTATGTATGTATGTTAACTATGCATGCCAGCTAATCTTGAACTAATTTATGTTTGTACAAACATACGTATGCGTATACTATTTGTCGTCCCCTCAACCAATTTATGTATGTATTTATTTATTCATTTATTTACACGCAGTGTTACACAGCCTTTGTTTCTTGGTGGCTTGGTTAATTACTATGCCCAAACGAGTAACAATACGAACACCACCACTGCCTATCTCTACGCCCTGGGTGTGATTCTCTGCAGCGCATTTAGCGTGATTGCATATCATCCGTATATGTTGGCCACGCTACACACGGGCATGAAGGTACGCATCGGCCTGTGTAGCATGATTTATCGAAAGGCGCTACGTTTGAGCAGAACAGCGCTAGGTGGCACCACAACCGGTCAAGTAGTGAATCTGATATCGAACGATGTGGGACGGCTGGATACGTCACTCATACACATCCATTATTTGTATCTGGGGCCGATCGTGGCTGTAATTATAACAATACTCATGTATAGAGAGGTATGTAACGGAATTAAGTATTTATATGTACATACATATACGTGCAGGTTGGCAGTGCTTCCATCCTACCGGCTCTGCTAATTCGCGCCATCGCTAACCGCGGTCGTTTGGTAAATCTTTTTAATTTTTTTCTTTCGCTTTTAGATTGGCGTTTCTTCGCTGTTTGGTGTCGCCTTCATGTTGCTCCTCCTGCCGCTGCAAGCCTATCTTGGCAAAAGGACGTCAGTGCTGCGTCTGCGCACAGCGCTGTGTACGGACGAACGTGTACGCATGATGAACGAGATCATCTCGGGCATACAGGTGATCAAGATGTATGCGTGGGAGAAACCCTTTGGTAAAATGGTGCAGTATGCGCGTGCCAAAGAAATGTATTCTATACGCAATGTTAATTACATTCGTGGTATATTGCAATCGTTTATGATGTTCATGACACGCTGCTCCGTCTTTATCAGCTTGGTGGGATACGTGCTGTTGGGTCAATTCTTGACGGCGGAGAAGGCTTTCGTCATCACAGCCTACTATAATATATTGCGTAACGCAATGACAATTTACTTCCCCATGGCCATATCACAATATGCCGAGACAATGGTCTCCATGAAGCGCATACAGAAGTATTTGTTGTACGAGGAGACAAAAGTAAAAGATCGCTCAGGCGATAATGAAAATGAGTACAATAAAATCAAGCAGACGAGTATTATCGAAGAAAATGAAAAAACGCTAACATTGAATGGCAGTCTAAAGCCAATACAGCCATCACCGCAGGAGATTAAACATACACCTACTGGTATTGAAATACACAAACTGAAGGCAAGATGGGATCACTCTTTGACAGAGTACACGCTGAACAACATTGATTTGAAAGTGAAGCCGCGCACTCTGGTGGCTGTAATTGGACCCGTGGGTTCTGGAAAGTCAAGGTAAGTACTGCATAAACAAAAAGGGTTTGAAAACTTTTCGCGATGTCCTGAGTGCGAATTTTGTTTACATAATAAAAAAAAGGGGTCGGAAAGTTTTCCGCTTCTGATATTTGCGAAAAGCAAGTTAAAGAACACCTTAAAAATCCTAAAAATAACTTTTCTTTACAGTTTAATCCAAGCCCTTCTTGGCGAACTACCAGCTGAATCGGGTTCCATCACAATCCATGGCTCCTCCTCGTACGCCTCTCAAGAGCCATGGCTTTTCACCGGCACTGTGCGCCAAAATATACTTTTCGGCTTGCCAATGGACAAGAACCGTTATCGTACCGTGGTGAAGAAGTGCGCACTGGAACGCGATTTTGAACTGCTGCCTTTTGGCGATAAAACGATTGTGGGTGAGCGTGGCGCCTCGCTTTCAGGCGGACAGAAAGCGCGTATTAGTTTGGCCCGCGCTGTATACCGTAAAGCCGATGTTTATCTGCTGGACGATCCCCTCAGCGCAGTTGACACACACGTCGGACGGCATCTATTCGATCAATGTTTACGCGGTTTTCTGCGTGAAGATATTGTTATTCTGGTAACGCATCAGCTACAGTTTCTAGAACAGGCCGACATCATCGTGATCATGGATAAGGGTAAGATCAGCGCAGTGGGTACCTATGAGTCGATGCGTAAAAGTGGGCTGGACTTTGCTAAATTGCTAGTGGCACCAGATATGAGTGCTGATGCGGATGGCGGTGGTGACTCCGGTGAGAAGAAAAGCTTGTCACGTCAAAATAGCCGACAGCGACAGAACAGCATATCTTCAATGAGCTCGATAGCAGACTCAGCGGTCGGTGATGCAGCCTTGCAGGTGCAAGAGAGTCGTGAGGAGGGCAAAATTAGTTGGGGACTTTATACAAAGTACTTCACAGCTAGTGGCGGTTACGTGCTATTCGTGATAATCATGTTCTTCTGCGTTACCGCGCAAATACTGGGCTCAGCCGGTGATTCTTTCCTGTCCTATTGGTGAGTTATGAACGAAAGGGTGTAGCAAAACTTAAGCTTTGTATTTTTCACAGGGTCAACAAAAATGAACAAAAATTGGATACAGACAGCAGAGATTTTGGTGATCGCATTATTGGCCGCCTGTATGGCCGTGACGTACGCTTAAATAGTGAAACGGATCCTGTTGATATTTACATATTCACAGGAATTATTGTGGCTACTGTGATTTTTTCGCTAGCTCGCAGTTTATTATTCTTCGTATTGGCGCAACGTTCGTCGATTAGTTTGCACAATACCATGTTCCAGGGGCTTACACGCGCGGCGATGTACTTCTTCCATACGAATCCGGCTGGCCGCATCTTGAACAGATTCTCCAAGGATATGGGTCAAGTGGATGAAATCCTGCCGTCGGTGATGATGGATGTGGTGCAAATCGCTTTAGGCTGTGCAGGCATTGTGATTGTAATATCGCTGGTGAATTATTGGAACTTGCTGACGACAGTCGTTCTAGCGATCATTTTCTATCTCTTGCGAACATTTTATTTGCAAACATCACGTGATGTCAAACGTATCGAGGCAATCAGTAAGTCTTGAATAATGATTTTGCTTCCTCCATACTTCAACTAATACAAATTTCCTCTTTTCTACACTACGCAGCACGTTCACCGATCTACTCGCACTTGGGCGCCTCTCTGAGTGGTTTGCCGACGATACGCGCTTTTGGCGCTCAAAAGGTTTTAATAACAGAATTCGACAACTACCAGGATTTGCACAGTTCCGGTTATTATATGTTCTTGACCACGAGTCGCGCCTTCGGCTATTGGCTCGACTGTTTCTGTGTGGCTTACTTAGCTGTGACCACGCTAAGTTTCTTCTTATTCACACCCGATAATGGCGGTGATGTGGGTCTGGCCATCACGCAAGCCATGGGCTTGACTGGCATGGTACAGTGGGGTATGCGACAGTCGGCCGAATTGGAGAACAATATGACATGTGTGGAGCGCGTAGTCGAATATGAACAGATCGAACCTGAAGGAGAAATGGAGAGCCGACCTGGCAAAAAGCCGCCAAAATCATGGCCCGAACAGGGTAAAATCAAATTTGACAAACTCAGTTTGCGATACTTCCCCGACCCGAAATCGGAACGTGTGCTGAAATCACTCAGCCTGGAGATAGAGTCCTGTGAAAAAGTGGGTATAGTGGGACGCACTGGCGCTGGCAAATCTTCGCTCATAAATGCGCTCTTTCGGTTATCGTACAATGATGGTTCCATAATTATTGACACGCGCGATACCAATGACATTGGCCTGCACGACTTGCGTGGCAAAATCTCGATTATACCGCAAGAACCGGTGCTCTTCTCGGGTACAATGCGCTACAATCTCGATCCTTTCGATGAATACGCAGATGCGAAGCTATGGGAGGCGCTTGAAGAAGTAAGAAGAAATGATTTTTTTTTTTTCGGTCGAAGATTTACGTTTATTTAAAACTTGTTTATAGGTTAAATTGAAAAGTGTGGTATCCGAATTGCCGAGTGGTTTGCAGAGTAGAATCTCAGAAGGTGGCAGCAATTTCAGCGTCGGCCAGCGCCAGTTAGTGTGTCTAGCACGTGCCATACTGCGTGAGAATAAGATTTTGGTGCTTGATGAGGCGACAGCAAATGTAGATCCACAAACTGATGCACTCATACAACTGACAATAAGAAGTAAATTCAAAAACTGCACGGTTCTCACAATCGCCCATCGGCTACACACAGTTATGGACTCGGATAAGGTGCTGGTCATGGATGCTGGCCGAGCAGTCGAATTCGGTTCGCCATTTGAATTGTTAACTGAGAGCAAGACGAAAGTATTCTATGGCATGGTAAAGCAGGCGGGCAACTCCACATTCGACAATCTGCTGACGGTGGCACAAAAGGTAGGTTCTTCTGAATATGGGTTAGGGCTAATATGGAGACTTGGGTTATTCGTAAAGTAAAGTAAAGAAGAGTAGAATGAAGTAACGTGAAGTACACAAGAGTAGAGTAAAGTAAAGCGAAGCAAAGTAAAAGCAAGGAAAAAGTTAAACAAAATTTGTCGAACTGGGCAATTCTTGAAAATATCTTGATAGGCGCTTTTAAGTCTTTCGAAAGACTAATTGATAGATCTGCCATCGAGTACGTCCTTGCGTTATTCTGTTTTGGCCTAATTCATAAAAAATAAAGTAGGTTTAGAGAGTTTTATAAATTGACGTTTTCATACATTTTTCAATTTATAAACCTTTTATAAAGCTACTTTATTTTTTATGAATAAGGCCATTTGTCTATTAGCAGTAAGTTTTCCAAAAATCAAAAATTAATAGAAAATTTAATTTAAAAAAACTAACAAAATTTATCAAATTAAAAAAAGACAAAAAGTAAATATTTTTAAAAATTAAATCAAAAAGCAAAAAAAAAGTTTAAATAAAAAAGTTAATGGTAAAAAAAGTTCTAACCATTTCTAAATAAATATGACTCCTCCGCCACCTATCGGCAAAATTTTTTGGTGGAGTTATTCCTTTTCATGTAATTAATACATGTACGTTCTAAATACAAACCAAATCGGATTATAAATACGGGGTTTTTATATACATATTTCGACTCCTGTGTGCCCTATGGGATTAATTTCTTTCGTATTGCATTATCATCGGGTTCCGAGCGAACTGTGAAATTTTAAGTCTCTAGGTCATCGGGAATTTGGTCAAAAGTTGATTGCAAGATTTGCCCCTAATAAACATACATACATACATACACACAGCGCAAGTTAAATAAAAGCTTGTAAACGAGAAAAAGCTTTAGGTAAAGTTTCTTAAAATTAAATGAAATCAAAGAATACATATGTACATATATTTATCATTTTAAGACAATACAAATTAAAAAAGAGTAAAAAAATACATAAAATAAGTTTATAAAAATTAAATTAAAAAATATATATATTTTTTACTTTTTAAAATAATTAATTAATAATGAAACTTAAGGAAATAAAATTATAAAAATTAATACAATTAAAAAATCCGCTGCACGAGGATTTGAACCTCGGATCTTTGGAATGGCACTCTAGTGCTTTGCATCTCCATTTGGAACATGCTCAAGTGCTTTTTGTCAAAACAGCTCTTCACCAAAGGAGCTTTTTTTAAGACTTTCGTGTCAGAGCTTTTAAACTATCTGACGTGCTATATTTCAATTGTCTTATAAAAGACTTGCAACTATCTTAGCCAGAATTGCCCTGCAAGTTGAATTTTTTAATAAAAAAAAATGTTAACATAAAAAGAGCACATCTGCCAGTACAAAAATTTAAAGTTAGCTGCCAGATACGAGTTAACGCTCCACTGTAAAAACCACCCTGTGTATTAACCTTTCAATTTCCTTATTTCTTTCAGGCGCATGAGGAGAACTTGCGCGCGAAAAAGGATACTTGACATTTCTCTGTTTCTGTACCGAAAGTATTCAAAGACTATTTACTTAAGATTCTAGAACCGATAGCAAATCATCCAGCAAATGCGCGCATACAAAAAACTCTCACCGATGCGACACACCACAAATTCCTTGGATAGCAGGAACCGACAAATGGGAGAGGAGTAGGAAACGGAAACGGAAACCGAAGCGGTAATGCGAATGGGAATGGGAATGGTGAAACCCGCAGATTATCATATCGGGGCTTATTTTTATATAGTACTTAATGAAATTACGAGTAACTAAACTAGTATGTAAATGAAACAATAATGTATTTACATGTATAAAGACAATTTAAGGCAATTAGGGGCTCAAATGCATATCGACTAACACAAATACATACATACATACATATATTATGTGCTACATTTGTGTATATATCACGTGGTGTATGACCAAAATCGACCTGAAAATTGTAAATTCTACATATTCACAAAACAATTGTGTAGTATGTAAATTAAAAAAAAAAATAGTTGTAATTGTAATTGCTTTAGCGCGAAAAAAAAAATTAATCAAAAACGAAAAAAAACTTTGTAAAGTGAGACAATAAAAAACCTAGTATAAAATAACAGATGAAATAATTATGTGGGTTTGCCTAAAACTCTGAGACAAGTGCTGAACGCAGGGTCACTAATAGGAAAATTGTATGACACAACTATGTTTATTGCAGATGAATTTAAACGATGAGTTCAATGCCATAATAAAAATATGTAGTTAAAAAATGGTTTCCCAAATTAAATTAAATGAGATTTCAAATGCACGTACCAAATAATTAGCTGCACTTTATAATAAAAAATTGAATTGAAAATTTGACCTTCATACACCTTTCCTCAAATTCATTTGCAATAGAGTAGTTATTTGTGATCTTTTGTGAAAAATAACAACAAAATTTGCTTTGTAAAAATGCACTGTTCTAGCGATTAGC
Source organism: Rhagoletis zephyria (assembly GCF_001687245.7). Lineage (NCBI taxonomy): Eukaryota > Metazoa > Arthropoda > Insecta > Diptera > Tephritidae > Rhagoletis > Rhagoletis zephyria. Next base: position 36,237 of record NW_016158943.1, on the reverse strand, counting down.
TCGTTTGCATATAAACATACATACAATATAGTAAATCGTACGTGAAAACAAGACATATAATTTGTATGTGTTCCAAAAACTCGATGACAATATTAGGGCATTAACTTTGTGGTTTTAAATTAAATTTTTTTTTTTTTTTACCCACAGCAGACAGAAGCTTTATTTCATCGTGAAATGCAGCAGCTGCAGCTCATTTTGTGTTAAGTGTATACTACAAACACAGAGGCAAGCACTAGTGCATTCGTACATACAAGCAGACATATGTATGTGTAAACTTTACTTTAGAATTTTTGTAAACTATCATAGAAATACATACATAAAGAATTTTGTACGTACAATGCAAAACGAAATTGAATTTGTTGTTTTATACATATACATATGCAATGTTTTATTGTAAATTTATAACTGTTAATTAAAGAGATAGCGCTGCCAGAGCACGAAATTAAATTACATACAATTGTAAATTTGAGTATGCATTTAAAACTCTTAAATAATAATAACAATAATAATTTATTAACGAGACATTGATTCTTCCAGTGAACGCTGATCATATCAGTACTAGTTTTAAACGTTTAGATATACATACATAGATACTTACGTATACATATACTACAATAATAAATATTTACAAAAAATACATACACGCCACACGCATGTTTTGCAAAAACTAGTTTTAATTAAAATGAGCGACACATAAGTATTAACAAAGGAGAAATCTAATAAAAGAAATATCTTTAAAATTTTTAAACAATAAACCATTTACATATAAAACAAATTACTATGGCTAATAATGCCTTTTTGAGCGATACAAAATTTAGGAAAAAACGAATTGCTGCCGAAAAAACTGCCCACTGATTGATGACTGACTTCTTAGGGCATATATTAGTTAAACTATATGTATGTATGTATGTACATTCTTTGCATTTTTTCGAAAATTACCAAATTTCGTATCGGTCACAATAGCATCTTAATCTATGGTATTTAGAAGATTCCATCAGCGCCCTCAAAAGCCGTTTTAAAAGATAAGCGTAAGCCAAGCTACGATAAGGCAGAAGCCACCACAAGTTGCCACTGGTACGTAAGTACGATCGCCAGTGATGGCGCGATAGTACAGGACGCCGCTGAAGAGTACAGTGCCCAAGGCCATCAATGAGCCGGTCTGGAACGAATGACAATGAACAATAAATTTTAAATACAATTAAAGTGCGTATAAATATTTATGTACACACATATGTAAATACTTATTTGCACTAGTGATAAAATAACAAAAAAAAAAGAGGACAATAAAATGAGTTCCTTGTACGTAATAGATATGCAAATTTGTGGTTATCAAAGCTACATACATATGTACATAAGCACATTTATGGAAATACAAAATAAATAGAAATAATACAATTTAAAAAGTAGATTTTTAATGTTATAAGAAAGCTTTCCGAAATCAAAGTTGTCAGTGCTATGCCAAACAAAAATGGTCTAAAAAACATCGATATCAATGTTAAAGGCCTATCCAATTTTCGCAAATAATTCGGTGACCAAAACGCATCTGTGCTTATGCAGCTATTAGCTTCCTCTTTTAAATATTTGCCTTTGATTTTTATTCAACTCATCGACATTGGGTAGAATCCATCAGACGAATTGAATTTTCGCTAATACGAGGTTTTTTTTTCTTGGATTTCTTCTACCATTTTGGACCTTTATCAAACACGGATTTGATATCAGCAGCAAAAAATCTACAAGTCGAGATCTTAAAGACGAACCCGAATGCAGTACCACGTATGAGATGACAACAAAAAGGGTTTAGTTTGGTTAGCCATTCTAAATGGTCTCCATAATACATATATATAACAATTTTTTGCTTAAGCTGTATATCGTCATTTTACGCACAAAAACCGCGTGTCAAGAATATGCAAAGCCTCGTATGCGAGGTTGCCAAAATTCTATTGGAGGGTAAAACTTATCTTCTTTCAAAACGGTTCTCTCTTTTATCCCCAATTATCTATTCTTCTTAGATCTAAGTAAGCAAATATCCTGTTTTGGCACAAATGTCAGTTACGAGGTTTTGCAGAACCACTATACGCGGTTTTGTACCTTAAACGACGATATTTATATTCCACATGAATTCGAAGCGCATTTTACGGTTTTTTTTTTTTTTTTTAAATAATGATAGAGGTATTGGTCCCGATGTGATGATTCGCTTCAAACTATTTCAAAAGCTGCACTTCATCAAAGGAAGGTTGTGCTCTCAATTAATTCGGATGATTAGTGTTGGCAATTGGAAATGTTGAACGACTCTATTATGCAGAAACGTGCTGAACTTTCCAATGGTAAAGAAGCTACGTAGTATATTCCATTACGACGAAGCGAGTTCGGTGGTTGTTTCGCTCTCTTCGAAGTTCCTTGTGTGAAAAAATTTATCATTCAGATGAGCTAGTACCTTGTTAAGTCTAGTGCCAATTAATACCCGAGTTTTTTTTTGTGGATTTGGTCAAATGGTAATTCCGAACTCCGAACTTGGTTCCGTGCTAAATTAAATGTTATACAAATAATTAAATACAAAAACTTAGGCTATTGACCAAACAAAAGCATATACATAGATTCAGAATTTTNTTCCGAACTCCGAACTTGGTTCCGTGCTAAATTAAATGTTATACAAATAAAGCATATACATAGATTCAGAATTTCAACACAAAATTAAAAGGCAGAAAGAAAATGAGGGAAAATAACATTCTAAATAAAATGTAAAACTTTAAAAATTACTATTACAACTTAAAATAGTTAAAAATCTGCTAGTAAGTTTTTTGCCATAAGAAGTATGAAGAGTGGAAAGTTTCATTATTTAAAGTTTTTAGACACGCCGGGTACTAATGAAAGATTTAAACTATAAAAAACACCTGCGCTATTAGAAAGTTTTGTGAATAAATTTATGAAGTTATTAATTTTAAGCTTACTGTGTGGGCAAATAAGACTTTGCTTAAAAAATGTGGTTGTTAAATGATATGGAAACATACATATAAACAAACAATATTTACGCAACGGTACTTTAATTAGATGTAGCTACAAAGTGGAATGCATGCTCTATTATGCTTTAAGCTGGTTACTTGTAGAATATAATTCAGAGAAAATTGTTGAAATTACAAGATTAAAAAAAAATATATATACTAAAACATAAAAAAGGTCTAGCAAATAAACTTTAATAAGAATTAAGTCAATTATTAGATCATACTTTGTGCTTGTAGTTATGCATAATGCATTAGTAGAGGCTATGTAATTTTACACTCATGAAAAAATGTGTAAAAAAGGAAATATTTAGAGCATTTCATAACAGCTAAAGCATTCGATGTATGCCTCCTTGTTTTTTNGTAATTTTACACTCATGAAAAAATGTGTAAAAAAGGAAATATTTAGAGCAGTTCATAACAGCTAAAGCATTCGATGTATGCCTCCTTGNAGTATGAAGAGTGGAAAGTTTCATTATTTAAAGTTTTTAGACACGCCGGGTACTAATGAAAGATTTAAACTATAAAAAACACCTGCGCTATTAGAAAGTTTTGTGAATAAATTTATGAAGTTATTAATTTTAAGCTTACTGTGTGGGCAAATAAGACTTTGCTTAAAAAATGTGGTTGTTAAATGATATGGAAACATACATATAAACAAACAATATTTACGCAACGGTACTTTAATTAGATGTAGCTACAAAGTGGAATGCATGCTCTATTATGCTTGAAGCTGGTTACTGTTGTACTTGTAGAATATAATTCAGAGAAAATTGTTGAAATTACAAGATTAAAAAATTAAAAAAAAAATATATATGTATACTAAAACATAAAAAAGGTCTAGCAAATAAACTTTAATAAGAATTAAGTCAATTATTAGATCATACTTTGTGCTTGTAGTTATGCATAATGCATTAGTAGAGGCTATGTAATTTTACACTCATGAAAAAATGTGTAAAAAAGGAAATATTTAGAGCAGTTCATAACAGCTAAAGCATTCGATGTATGCCTCCTTGTTTTTTTTTTTGAGATTTTGCCAACAGCAACTGAGCTTTAAATAAATTGAATCAAGTAAAACCATTTTTTAAGCGAAATAATTAATCAGTTATCAAAGTCATCCTAGTATGGGAAAACTCATTGATCCGATTGAGTTATATGAATATTTTTTAGTTAATTCTTTTCACAACTAGTTAATAAGTAATAAACATTTACATTCTCTTAATACCAATATATATATTTTTTTTTTTTACTTTTATTTACGGATGCCTTTTTCTTCTACTTTTGTATACAAAACGATTTTGGTATCAGCGAACCAAATGATATGGAAAATAGCGCTTTCCTTCTCTATTAGCCATACAAAAGTTATTAAGAATAGCATAAACAATAGAACAAAAACATAAGGGCTGGCGGAAAATCGTTCCACAATACATCATGCACAAAAAAAAAAATGTTTCAAAACAATCAACATTAGTTACATCTATTTATGTACATACATAATGTATTTATCAAAAAATTGCTGTTCGCAAAAACAAAATCTGTGTACGTATTTTACCACTGTTTATTACCAATAAAATAAATAACAATCTTAGGCACTTTCAAAAAAGAAAAAAATANAAAAAAAAAAATGTTTCAAAACAATCAACATTAGTTACATCTATTTATGTACATACATAATGTATTTATCAAAAAATTGCTGTTCGCAAAAACAAAATCTGTGTACGTATTTTACGACTGTTTATTACCAATAAAATAAATAACAATCTTAGGCACTTTCAAAAAAGAAAAAAATAACCGAGTAACGCAAGTTGTTAATCAAATCCGTTCAACAAAAAATCAATACCTAAAAATGCATAAAAACAGCNAAATAACCGAGTAACGCAAGTTGTTAATCAAATCCGTTCAACAAAAAATCAATATCTAAAAATGCATAAAAACAGCGCGTNTATGGGAAAACTCATTGATCCGATTGAGTTATATGAATATTTTTTAGTTAATTCTTTTCACAACTAGTTAATAAGTAATAAACATTTACATTCTCTTAATACCAATATATATATTTTTTTTTTACTTTTATTTACGGATGCCTTTTTCTTCTACTTTTGTATACAAAACGATTTTGGTATCAGCGAACCAAATGATATGGAAAATAGCGCTTTCCTTCTCTATTAGCCATACAAAAGTTATTAAGAATAGCATAAACAATAGAACAAAAACATAAGGGCTGGCGGAAAATCGTTCCACAATACATCATGCACAAAAAAAAAATGTTTCAAAACAATCAACATTAGTTACATCTATTTACATACATAATGTATTTATCAAAATAATTGCTGTTCGCAAAAACAAAATCTGTGTACGTATTTTACGACTGTTTATTACCAATAAAATAAATAACAATCTTAGGCACTTTCAAAAAAGAAAAAAATAACCGAGTAACGCAAGTTGTTAATCAAATCCGTTCAACAAAAAATCAATACCTAAAAATGCATAAAAACAGCGCGCGTGCACTTTGTTATTGCGCACAAAATATTACAGTATTTTTTTTTTTATCAATAGTTACGAACAAGAAACTAGTTGTATACAAAGCATATAACATAATCCATAAATTTTTCACAAATTGAAGAAAATGAACTTAAGCTTTAAAACGAACTTATGGCAAACCGCTCAAATAGTACATAAATACATGCATACACAGCATTGGAAATGTAAAGGATATACATATATATATAAACATAATGAATAAATACATATCGTGGTTTAAAGCACAAAACCGCGTATCAAGAAAATACAAAACCTCGTATATGAGGTTTCCCAAATTTTATAGGAGAGGGAGTAAAACTTGTTTTACTTCAAAGCGGTTCTCTCTTTTATCACTAATTATCTCTTTTTCTTATATCTAAGTATCGATATTTTAGTATGTATGGATAAGGGCTTGAAGCCAGGAGTTTCCGGTGAGCAAATATCTTTTTTGGCACAAATGTCTGTTACGCGGTTTTGTTTTTAAACGACGATACGTATGTTTGATTATATTTGTATATTTATACACATACTTACATGCCTAACGAAAATAACAAATTCTAACAAAAACACGTGCATAAGTAAATACGAATTGAAATACAAAATTTGCATGAAAACCATGCGGTTAGCAAACTTATACATCAAAATATTTAATCGATAAATAAATGCATAAACTTTATATTTTCAAATCATTTGGGGTTGAAGAAAAGTAAATAACTTTCGGCATTTGAATTTTCTTGTGAATTGTGTAGATTAGTGCTTGAATGAAAAATTACACATGTTTTTAAGTGACAATAAAATAACTTAAAAAATATATATATTCGTATATCTATATGTGCATTTTGATTACAAATAAGATTGGTGGGTTGTTATTTCACTTGTTGGCTTTAACTTAAAGCATTAGATATAAAACTATTCTTATTATTAATTTTATAATAAGTAGTGGTCTAAAAACTCTGGATTTTGGCGCAGAATAAGTTTTTAAGTGGCGAATAAGTTTCTACATTTTCAAAATCGACCTATAAAAAAGAACATAAGAGACTTGCGGCTTCTTTACATTCTATGTTTTCTGCCCATCACTTTAGCACACCACCAAAATTCCTATTATACAAATCCACAAACAAAAAAGTTAAATTGATGATTTAACAACAACAAATTTGCATTTGCAATGCTCCTATTTAAATAATAAAAAATAAACGGTATGTACACACAAGTATCGACTTACCAATAACGGTTTGTGCACCAACGGCATCGCCAAAAGCGAAAATGAATGCAAGAAATGAAAGCGATTTGCCGTCTCAAAGACTGTTTTGGCCTCATTTTTTTCATCGACATTACCAACATTGGAGAATATATGCTTGCCGTAGGCGCCCATAATCACAGCACTCGCCCCACATAAACCAGCTAAACGTATGAAATTGTAATGCGAGCCTGCCAGATCCCATAATGGTAAACGCACAGGCGCTGGAGGCGGCGCAGGAATAGTACCATTTCCTGCTGTTAATTTCTTTGGCAAAAGACCTTGCTGTAAAAGTATATGCATTTAATAAGAAATAAATACTAGAATCAAATAAATATATTTTATTTTAACTTACTGTGCTTTTAATAACACCCGATGCTGTTGAAAATAGCGCTTGGCTGACTGGATTACCAAAAATTAGATAACCCACCGTATCACCAATAGAAGACATTTCTAGCTTTTATTAAAATTTTCTCACAATATTGACAAAATTAATAAACTGCAATTGATAAACCGTTGCTAGCTTTTGGCCTGCAGTTGCCGAAGACACAACTTTTATACCGGTTTGCAGGGTAAAGGAACATTTTGTAGGGTGAACATGAAGCTATTGTTCTAATCTTTAAAGTGTAAAGGCCATGTCAGATAAAACTGTTGCTTCGCGTGATTTTTTTTTTAACTTTTTCAGCAAGTCACAATGAACGTCATGGAAATATTCACACCATGATAAAAATTTTATCTTTTGCTTGTTTATTGGTGAAAGTTGCTGTAAATTTAGTAAAGTTAATTTTAAAATTATCATATTACTACCACAAAGTGTTAAAGATTACATTTTCTCACATAGTTTATATATTTTATTCAAAATAAATTAAACAAGAATGCTAAAAATATATTTTACAAAATCAGTATTCATTTATGATACTATTTTTAAGTACAGCAGCCAGCTATCGCTAATTTTGATAGTCAAAAACCTCCAAAAATGTCCCTAACAAAACGCAACATCTAGTTGCATGCCCGCCACACTGTCAGATTTGGCTGATTACGCATCGCATGTATTACCCTTCCATGTGGCATCCTTATAAGCTCTACTGCTTTCCATTTAGAGAGTTTTAGCGGCAAAAATTTAGCGTAGCGATTACCAGAATTCCACTGCAGATGAGGTTAATAAAAATATTTGCAACATTGTATTAAAATTAAATAAAAACAAGAATATGTATCAGAAAAGAAATTTTATTCAGCTAGACATTGAATATGCCTCCGTATTTGTTGGTACACAGCATTGTCGGTCAAATAGTAAGGACAATTAACAATTGGTTAAGTGCAATTAAAAAGTTAATTTTATTGAAATGCGCAATTACATTTTTAATTGCAATGCGCAATTAAGCTGGATTCACCAGATTCATTTAAATTAAAATTATTTAATTTTTATTTTACCAATCAATTCTAATTGTTTTTAATTTTGACTTAAGTGACCTATGCTCTTCACTTAAATAAAAATTAAATCAGAATAACCACACTCAGAGATGTTACACGTTTAATCCGCAATTTTGTGTTTCACCTGGTTACTTGTATACCGGCCCTGATTTTACAACCTTTTTTAGCACGGTGCTGCCATATATTTACTCACTTTATAAAGAATTTATTGAAACTGAACAAAATTTAAATGAGAATTAAATAAAAATTAAAGTTAATTTCTACTTAAATGAGTTTGGTACAACGCAACCTAAAAATTTAATTGCTTTTAATTTAATTGTAATCAATTAACAATATGACTAAAAAATTAATTGATAGACGCCCAACACTTGTATGCAGCAATCATTGCAAGAAATATTTATACAAAAATTACGTGCCTCACGATCACGCAAAAGATTGCACGCTAAGTATTTGAGCCTTTGTGCCTTTCGGTTGTTTCTATTTTCATTCAGTTCCAATACGAATTCCATAAATTGCAATTCAAACAACAATTATACTTTCATGATGAAATAAATCAAATCTGAGCTGTTTAGTCCCTTATCATTAACACAAAATTCATATATCTCGTTTAGTATAACGAGAGCGATCTAAATTATCAAACAAATAAAAATATGTAGTTGAAATCTTTAGCAAATTGAAAACAAGTGTAAATTTATATTATTTAGTAGTACTTGTAGTCCGTATTTTGTCATTATATAAGTTTTGCAAATGCGCATTGTTGTTGGGGGAAATTCGCATTTAATCCTTGTGTAACCTAAAACCACAATTTTTTTTTTTACAAAAATCCTGAATCAAAACATGTATGAAATCGGAAGGTAGAAAACCTTAAAATTGTATGCTGAGTACTTATACTGTCAAATTATCTACTTAGTGCCTGCAGGTAATATATTGAGACTAATTTACTATTATGTATTGCAATAGATATTATGCCAAAAAAATCTATCTCCGTAGCTGCATAAATGTCTGGATTATAAGAATATTTATACCGTCGATGTTTTTCCAAAACCGCCCATCGACCAGTTGCCTAAATCGCCATTTTGAGATTTGGTAACCTTAAATTCCAGGCATCGAGATTTATGCATAAGAATCGTAAAATCGTTATTAAAACAACAGATTTGCAAAATTTGCCTATCAAGGCAATGCCTCCAAAGAAAACCCGAAACATCGACGATATATATGTGTATAAGTACATGCTTACATGCAAACTTTTTAGGTAAGATAATCGCTTTTATTTAAAGAGCCAGGGCAGGCAAATGTCATCCTTGCATAACTTTTTTTTGTGGCGGAAACTAATTAAATGTACATTACCAAATATGAGCACATAAAAATACTTTATGACTGGCAAATACTTTTCTCGTATTTATGTACTTCCAGGTCGTTACTATCATATTGATCAAGAGAGTGTGAAGTTGATTTTATACAAATTACTTGTAAAAACACGTATTTTTGTCCCCTCGACGTTGGGGATTTACCGCCATTTCGAACAATTAAATTATTCAGTTCCAATTCATTAAGTTCAATTCACTATTGTATCACTTTTTGTAGCATTGTATCTGAAAGTAAGCGATAACCCAAACGTTTCGCATTTAATATTTTCTCAATAGTTTCGACATGGTTGTAGCGGCGGACGGACGCACTTACCTTATTAGAATAATTGTCGCTCGCTTAAGTTTTTGCTGATAGTCGGAAAAGAGACATATGTGCCTGATTGACCTGATTGTGTGTAAATATTCCTACATAATTCTAGCAGAAAAACTTGGTAGTTTCTTAATAATTATTTTGCAAATTGTTAAAAACGAAGTGGCACGCGTGTAATTTAAGTCAGCGTATAAAAGTTAAAGTGATCGTGACAAGTCCACTTGTGCGGCTTATTTAAAAAAAAAAAGTCACACTACATACATATTAAAAAAATTAAAAATCTTACTACTGTTTCGTGGCTCATGTATCTAATCCTTGTATAATCCATGCCAAATTTTTATTACTTGCTGTAGTAATCCTTACTACTTAACTTAGTAAGGATTACAAATGGATTAGACAAGGAGGAGAGACACGAGCTACTAAACAGTAGAGAGGGAGTTTATGTTTTGCATTTTGAATTGTGTCGTTATTGCAGAGGGCCATCAATATGTGAAAGTAGTTTTAGCATAGAAGCGCTTAAGCAGATTTTGTTTTTTATATGAGTAGGTAGTATTTGCTGTTCTTGCAGCTATATAAAAATATGTGGTATATACAGTCAGCCTCAAAAATATGCACACCCTGACGACTTGACGATTTAATTTATTTTTATTTTCCATACCAAATTTTTCTTAATTTTTTATAAAAATAAATCTTCGTCCCACAGCAAAAAAACACAAGAATCAAGTTATTTTTAACTTCACACAGAACTCGAGGAAATGCAGGAAGAACCAAGAAATTTTCAACTTTTCAATTCGACATCCATTTTTTTTATATGAAATAAGTACTCAACACGCTCAGTGAAAAAAAATTTCAACGATAATTTTTAGCGACTTGAAACTTGCATTTTATTACACTAAAATTGAATGGGCTACAAAACTGCACACTCAAAAATTTTCTAAGAAATCTAATTGTAAATTTCGATGAATGTTTCTTGCATTTTCAACGAGTTCTGTATGAAATTAAAAGGCAATAATATATGTAGTTTTTGCTGTTGAATTAACTATATTTTTTATAATAAAATAAGAAAAACTTGGAGTGAAAAATAAAAATAAATAAATGAAATCGTCAAAGCGTTAGGGTAGGCATATTTTTGACGCTGATTATATACATATGTGTATGGATATGTATATGTATCTTAGTAGTAGACTATTTCCCCACAAAACTTTGATATCTATAGTTGTAGCAAAAATTGAACGACAATATGCATTTTGAAGTTTTCTGGCAACATTTTTATTCCATTTTAACGAAGAAAAAAAGCCTTGAATGTACCAAACGTGCGCTCGACTTTGGTTGAAATAAATGGCGCCGAATTTAAATATGGAACGTTTGAAACTTTCATATTCAGGCAGGTTCTGCAATTCACTTCGGAGTAGATTTGAACCCCTTTCAAATCGGGTTCAAATTCACTCAGAAACGAATTGCAGTACATTCATGATTATCAGGAATAAGGGCATTTTCCTCGCTATCATAACTTTTTTAAAGGTAGAAAAGACAAAAAAGGCCACATAAAATGTGTTTAAATATATGGAATCAGGAAAACTAATTCGCTGACATTCTCAATCGAATATGTTCTATCTCTTTAGAAAAACATACATAGACCCCACTGTCGTGGGAATGTTATCGAAGTTCTTATCTTAAATGAAAAATTTGTATCAAAGAATAATGTACATGCAATAGCAGATTAATTCAGGGACGTAACTTTGTTATGTTGATACCAGTTAAGAGACTAACACACTAATCGCTTTTCTAATAATTCAAATGTAATCCTTAAAAGATATAATAAGTGCTACAAGTATTTCACAATTAACTTATCTGATTCTTTGAGATATGGCTGCTAGCAAACATATGTATACATACGTACCTATATACAGTAGCGGTCAAAATAATAACACCAAAAATCAGAATGGCGTTGCTTGCAACTTATTTTTATTTGCATTTTAATTTTTAATAATTTTGATTGAAATTATTCTTCGATCTATAACAGAAACCACATAAATATGAATTTGAAACATTATATAGAGCATTCACAGAAATTAGTCAAACTTAAAAAAAAAATGCAGTTTTAAAGCCCATTAGCCATTAAATTTAAGTACAATAAAGTGTAAGTTTCAAGTCGTCAAAGAGTACCGTTAATTTTTTTTTGCGTAGGGTGTTGTTTTTTGTAAGAAAATTCTCAACACCCTCGAAAAAAAAAAATTCTAAAAAATCAACAGTAATTTTTCAGCGACTTAAAACTTTCACACTCTAGTATAAATGAATGGGCTACTTTAAAAAATGTCTAAAAAATCTAGATAAAAAGTTGCAAGTTTTATTGAAATTTTCCGAAATATTATCTTGTGATCTTTGTGTAAGCTTTGGAATTTCTACTACTATTTTGACCGCAGCTGTATACACATACCATGCACATACAAAACACAGCACGTGTTCTTATTTAAATACTACGCTGCTATATGTCTACTCAAATATGTAAGTGCATTATCAGCGTTCTAAAAGTTTCTAAATCGCATTTCAGCAAATATATGGAATTTGGTGGTGTAACCTGAAATATTTAGAATTAAGTAAAAAGTGCTAATAAAATAAAAATTGGAACTAAAACCAAACACCATGCAGTCCTTGAAGGCAGACGAGTTGCCACAAAATCCGCGCGAGCGTGCCAATCCCTTCTCAGCAATGATGCTCTGGTAAGTCTAAAGAATGTTTATTGTTCAAAAGTATGTGGGTGTCTTTCTTAAATAGGAGAAACTGGAATATGTACTTGGATATTATTTCATAAAAATTTCAACAGTTCAGTGAGAGTTTCGAAACTTTAAAGGCCTTTTCGATACCTTATCCAGTTTAAGAGAAATGTCAAATAGCTTTTAAAGTTTAACTGTCCTTCGTATGACACCTGTTTGAGGGCCTTGCTTTTCATCGTTATCGCATGAAATACGATGTCGTATCGCACCTGCGGTATCGCACTATTTTAGGTCACCTTAAATTTTAAAAGTTAAAAAGAGTTAAGACGAAAAAGAAATAAAAAAAATTTTATAGAGAAATTATGTTTGAAAAACAAATATTTTTATCATGCATAAATATAAGGCTGTATATAAGTTTACTTTAAATAAAAATTCAGCTGCAAATTTCCACAAATAATAATTACCCAGCTTTTATCAAACTCAAAATATGTCTTAACATCTACAGGAAGTTGATAAAAATAACAGTTATTGTCATGATATACAGTCAGTGCCAAATGTAAGTGTACACCATGTTCTAATACAATATTAACACTTATTTTCAAGAAAACATTTTTTCATTAATTATTTATGAAAATATAGATTATTCCATAAGAACCAGCATATAAATTAAAGCTTCACACTTTATATAAAGTGATCAAAATCTATTTTTATATGGAAGAAAATGCGCAACACTCTCCACAAAAAAAAAATCTAAAAAGTCAACGGCAATTTTTGGCGACTTGAAACTGGCACCTTGTTTTACTACAATTGAACGGGCTACAAAACTGCATACTCGAAAATTTTCTAGAAATTCTGAAAATTTTTTTTGAAATTTTGATGAAAATTGTTTGAATTTTTGTGAACTTTATATAAAGTGTGAAACTTTGATTTATATGGTGTATGTTATGGAATAATCTATATTTTCATAAATAATGAATGAACAAATTTTTTCTTGAAAATAAGTGTTAATATTGTATTAGAACAAGGTGTAAACTTACATTTGGCACTTACTGTATGCTCGCCAGCTTTTTAGCGCTGGATATACTTTACTTCAGTGTTTGCGCAATATCAATCTATGCATAAAACTAGCTGCTGAATAAACAAAGTGTAGGGGAAAAATTATACTTTAATAACAAATATGTTTTTGGACGCCTATCAAACCGGGCTAAATACACAGCAATGAGTTATCAACGACCAAACAAATACATGGATACTAATAAGTCAAAAATAATCTATCATGCATGACTGTTTTTCCACACAGACTGTGATTTTTTTCGCTACTGATTGACGCTATAATATCTTAAGCAGGGCTGAGTGCCTACAGAGCGAGTCATATTTAAGTTTTCGATTCAATCATTGGAAATATCAATGATATACAGCCGCGTCTATCGTCTAGTCTTATGCGCAAATCAGAATACATATATGTGTATGTACATTAGGGTGCGCGGCCCTTCATACCAAAATATAAAAAAAAAATCGGCACTGGTTTCCCATCGGAAATATAAAATTTATTAATATGTACCGAAATTCATAAAATATAAAGAAGCCTTTGACTATTGTACAAGTCACTTTATTGAACTCTTAAACTCGTTTTATTTTTCATAAATAAGACCATAAGACTTCTCGTAAATTTTAATATTTTTCCGAAATATTTTGGCGGCAGTCTTAAAAGATAATACATTTTATAATTCCGGTGAAAACGCGCAGCTTTTTTTGTAAGGCACCCTAAAGTACATATTTTCCAGGTTAATTTGACACCCTTCAATTCATTTTTTGAAGCATAGGGGAGCGCACCCATTGGTCTTACTGAGAAGCCAAATAAGTACACTCTCAGCAACGAGCCCTCAATGAATTTGACGAAATATCGTATAAGAAGCCGAAGGAAGTGTTTAAATTCAACAACTATGTACTTCAAATTAGGGATTAGTTACTAAAACGTTAGGGGCCGACTTGAAAAACATTTGAAAATCATGGCGTTCTTGACTCAATAAAATGATAAGTCCTCTCATATAAAATGTATGTTATATTTTATAGATTGATAATTTACTCACTTGCAGCTCATGCATGTGCACTAGGGTGGTCCTTAAATGTAGGAAGACAATTTTTACATCAGATTTTCTAAGCCTCAACCCTTACGTCGATGCTACTATAGTCGAAGATATCGCATATAAATTTTGGTCCCCATTGGAGGCGGTTAAGGCACAGGGGGAAAAGTTCAGATTCCTCTAATGGAGACGCAAAAAATAAATTTTTAATTTTTTTTTCACTTAACACCCAAAGTCGATAAATTTTGACCACGATTGGACTTGGTTAAGGCGTGTCGCACAGGGGTCTCCAATCGGAACCNATGCTACTATAGTCGAAGATATCGCATATAAATTTTGGTCCCGATTGGAGGCGGTTAAGGCACAGGGGGAAAAGTTCAGATTCCTCTATGGAGACGCAAAAAATAAATTTTTAATTTTTTTTCACTTAACACCCAAAATCGATAAACTTTGACCACGATTGGACTTGGTTAAGGCGTGTCGCACAGGGGTCTCCAATCGGAACTAAAATTTATATGTGGTCGTGGTATTACCGACTGAGGGGGTGCGACTGAAAAAAAACTTTCATTTGATTTTTAAGTACCACTCTAATATGCATACAGTAACTCAAACCAGTACATATTTACATGTTGATTTCTTTTAAATATTTAAAATGTTTTTCAAGCTAATTTTTTTATATGAATATACATTTAGATATTTCATGCTTTAACCCAAACCACTTTCCGACTCCGAACGGCGATTGTATTTTTATGAGAAAACTCGGAGGTTTGGCATTGCCTGCCGAGGGGCGACTGTAGTTAAGAAAAAACCTTTTTTCCAAATTTTGTTGCGATGTTGCTTTGAACCCAGGTGCTGCGGAATGAAAGCGAGCACTGCTGACCACTACACCACAGCGGCTACTTAGCCCTGCCTATATAAGCTAGTCCCTCAATCGTTGTCGTCAAGCTCAACTAACGGGATACCTGGTAAGTGTGCCACTGCAACTGGGTTGGTTCAAAGGCNTTTTTTCCAAATTTTGTTGCGATGTTGCTTTGAACCCAGGTGCTGCGGAATGAAAGCGCGCACTGCTGATCACTACACCACAGCGGCTACTTACCGGGCTACTTATCCCTGCCTATATAAGCTAGTCCCTCAATCGTTGTCGTCGAGCTCAACTAACGGGATACCTGGGAAGTGTGCCACTGCAACTGGGTTGGTTCAAAGGGAGAGGAGCGTTAGTTGAGAGGAGTTTAGGGTACTCTCCGCATGCAGGGTACTCATTGAGCACATCTGCGTTTATTCTACTCAGGTAGGAGTTTAGCCTGCTGCAGTATCCAGAGCTAAGTTGGGCTATGATGGTGCGAGTCTCCCAAGGCAGACGAAGTTCTCGTCCACGTCAGGTGGCTGTGTTCCCAAAACGGCATTAACGCCTGCGGGTCCAATGGTTGTATTATGAACCTTTGGTCTTCGTTTATTAGTTCGTATAGATGCCTTCTGAGTTTCCAAACCGAGGGCTCTGTGGCAAGCAGGTGTCTGTTCGGGTGCCCACGTCTGAGGCACCTATGGCACGCTACTAGGAACTGCTTACAAAGCATGGTGTTGTCCTGCTTAACATGGAGCATTTGAGCCTCGTCATGTAGGTGGTGCTGTGGCGACATCAGAAGGCTTCCGGTGGAGGTCAGCTAGTCCCCGGTAAGCACACGGGCGATGCGTAGTTTAGAACCAGCCGGTAAATGGATAAGCCCTTCTTGAAGGCATGCGGNGGCGACATCAGAAGGCTTCCGGTGGAGGTCAGCTAGTCCCCGGTAAGCACGCTGCGTAGTTTAGAACCAGCCGGTAAATGGATAAGCCCTTCTTGAAGGCATGCGGGGAAGCACTTTTTTCAGCCCTTCTTGGGTAGGCCTCTTAGAATGGCTTTACTTAAATAAGAAGGCCTACCAAAATTATCTTCTGGGAAGCGATTATTCGTAAACGAATGACGCCATAGGGTTGAAACTTGACTAACATACCAATGACGAGTCCCCAATTGGTATGAAACTAAGACCGCGCCCCTGCCCCCATTCCACCCCCTCCATTCCGCGAAATTTTGGACATTTCCTCGTACATGCATAGATATGA
This sequence comes from Rhagoletis zephyria, assembly GCF_001687245.7. Lineage (NCBI taxonomy): Eukaryota > Metazoa > Arthropoda > Insecta > Diptera > Tephritidae > Rhagoletis > Rhagoletis zephyria. Next base: position 19,481 of record NW_016158943.1, on the reverse strand, counting down.
AATGTTAATAATAAGATATATCCTTGTAATAAGACATTATTAAATAATGTAATATAAAATCAAAATATTTGATCTTATTTTTAGCTTTACTTTACCAATATTTTTTAAGGGGCGTAAGAAAACTTTAGATGAAAGCGATCTCTACCGAGTGCTAAAGGAACATAAATCAGGTAAGAATAAAGTTTCGCACAATTGTCTGCACGAAATAAATAACCTATAATAATAATTGCGACTGAATCGGGAGCTCAAAATTTTATCCGATTTTTTTTACTAATAAAATGAATTGGAGCTTAAGAGTTTGAAATGTTGCTCACTTAGTTGTAGGTCTGCTTACTGCTGTTCCCTTCCTAAAATGAAATCTGTGTAATAAAAATTGGAAAACAACTTTTCAGAAACACTCGGCAATAAATTAAACAAAGCTTGGGAAACAGAGGTCGAAAAGAAGCGGCGCAAAAATAAAGAACCCAGTTTACTCTTGGCTGTGATACGCGTATTTGGGCTAAACTTTGCCGCTTTGGGATGTGTATTATTTCTGGTAGAAATCGGGTTGCGGTGAGTGGAACAAGAGTGGAAATATTTACAAAAACAAAAAAAAAAAGAATATTCCTACATACTTTATACCACAGCGTTACACAGCCACTGTTTCTTGGCGGCTTAGTCAATTACTATGCGAATCCCACCAACAGAGATGATAACTTTACTGCCTATATTTATGCCATGGGTGTGATTGTCTGTAACGCATTGAATGTAATGCTAAGACATCCATATATGTTGGGCATTCAACACATCGGCATGAAAGTGCGACTCGCCATGTGCAGTTTGATTTATCGGAAAGCGTTACGCTTGAATAGAACAGCGCTTGGCGACACCACAACCGGTCAAGTGGTAAATCTGATATCGAACGACGTCGGGCGGCTGGATACATCCATCATGCACGTACACGTACTGTGGGTTGGACCGATCGAGATCGCCGTAGTAGCTGTTCTCATGTACAGAGAGGTACATACGTCTGGCCTGCGACACGGTATACATATACAGTAGAAATAAATATATATGTATTTTTCAGATAGGCGTGGCATCGATGTTTGGCGTCTTTGCCATGGTATTCTTTGTGCCACTGCAATTCTATCTTGGCAAGTTGACTTCGAAGCTGCGTTTGCGCACAGCGTTGCGCACCGATGAGCGCGTGCGCCTGATGAACGAAATCATCACGGGCATACAGGTGATCAAAATGTATGCGTGGGAGAAACCTTTCGGGAAGATGGTGCAATTTGCGCGACGCAAGGAAATGAACGTTATACGCAAGAAGAACTACATCACTGGCATACTGCAGATGTTCTCCATGTTCATGACGCGCGTGTCCGTGTTTGTCAGCTTAGTGGCCTATGTGTTGTTAGGGAATTTCCTTACCGCCGAAAAAGCGTTCGTTGTCACTGCATTCTACAGCATTTTGCGTAATACAATGGTTGTGGCCTTTCCGAATGGCATACAGCAGATCTCTGAGACGCTCGTGTCCTTCAGACGCATAAAAACATATTTGTTGTATGAAGAAATTGGTGATCCTTCAGGAAATAGGGGAAATGGTTACCGGCAAATAAAACAAATGGATGACCTGAATGGGAATTTAAAATCCACGCAGCCAACGCAGGAGGTGGCACAGTGCGAATCTAGTGTTGAGATACGAAATTTGAAGGCAAAATGGGACCCAAAAGTGCCGGAGTATACGCTGAGTAGTGTCGACATGAAGGTCGAACCCCGCACGCTAGTCGCAGTCGTTGGACCGGTGGGCTCCGGAAAGTCGAGGTAAATTCTAGGTAAAGTTCTATGAACGAAGAGTCCACGAATTTACATATTGTTAGCTTTTGATATTATTTGTCGATATTTAGAGCGCTGTTATAACTATTTTTTTTTCTACTTTCACATCTCAGTTTAATCCAAGCCATACTTGGCGAACTACCCGTTGAATCGGGTTCCGTCACCGTGCACGGCTCCTACTCGTATGCCTCTCAGGAACCCTGGCTATTCACCGGCACTGTTCGGCAAAATATACTTTTCGGCTTGCCAATGGACAGGAACCGTTATCGTACCGTGGTGAAAAAGTGCGCATTGGAGCGTGATTTTGAACTACTGCCACATGGCGACAAAACGATTGTGGGCGAGCGTGGCGCCTCACTTTCGGGCGGGCAGAAAGCGCGCATCAGCTTGGCTCGCGCTGTCTATCGCAAAGCCGACATTTACCTGCTGGATGACCCACTAAGCGCAGTAGACACACATGTCGGCCGGCATCTCTTCGACCAATGCATGCGCGGCTTCCTGCGCGATCGCATTGTCATTTTAGTAACACATCAGTTACAGTTCCTCGAACAGGCTGACATTATCGTCATCATGGATAAGGGCAAGATCAGCGCAGTGGGCACCTATGAGTCTATGCGGAGCAGCGGCTTAGACTTTGCAAATCTGTTGACCGCACCAGAAAATGACAGCGATGCGGATGACGACAGCATTGCTGAGATGAAAAGCGCGTCAAGTCAGTTGCATATACAACGACAGAACAGCACGGCCACGATGAGTTCAATGGACGAGTCAGTGGCCGAGTCGTTAGTTGACGAGGCTGAGTCGCCATTGCAGGTGCAAGAGAAGCGTGAGACGGGCAAGATTGGCTGGAGCATGTATAAGAAGTACTTTGGTGCCAGCGGCGGCTATTTGCTCTTCGCAGTGACGATGTTCTTTTGTGTAGGCGCACAGATGTTGGGATCCACTAGTGATTTTTACGTTTCATTTTGGTGAGTTCGTATTGTCTGCAGCGTATTTTGAATATAAACAAATTCTAGTATTAGTGATTGCCTTTCTATAGGGTAAATAAAAACGAACAACAGCTCGTTAGTCAGGAGCGAAGTATCGATGCTGCCGAGGCTGCTAATGCTGCTAATGCTGTCAATGACACAGATGCACGCGATTTGCGATTGAATAGTAACACGGATCCAAAGGACATCTACATATTCTTTGGCATCATTTTGGCCACCATTATTTTTGCCTTCGCTCGCACTTTGTTCTTCTTCACGATGGCCATGCGTTCCTCGACGGCACTACACAATGCTATGTATCGTGGCATCACACGCGCAGCGATGTTCTTCTTTCACACAAATCCCTCAGGGCGCATACTGAATCGCTTTGCCAAAGATTTAGGTGCCGTAGATGAGATATTGCCATGGGTAATGATGGATGTCATACAGAACATTCTCAGCTTGACTGGCATAGTCATAGTAATATCGATTGTCAATCCAGTCAGCCTGCTGGCTACAGCGGTGCTGGCACTTCTTTTCTATTCAATGCGCTCATTTTATTTGAGTACATCGCGTGATGTGAAACGTTTAGAGGCAGTTAGTAAGTGCTTTCTTGGAATTAATAACATTCAAGCGAAATAATTTATGGA
>NW_016158943.1:0-14462 GCF_001687245.7 Rhagoletis zephyria | reverse complement strand
AATGTATACTTTTCCAAAACGCATCCGAAAAGTTATCGAAACGCATCGCTAGAGAAATCAGCGCTTCAGAAACAAAGTTGATGCTTCGTTTGTTTTTGGTTACTATTGGTGTTTTAAAAATGAATATTCTGAAAAATTTTTCATTGTTATATTGCATATTTAAAACATGCAATGTATGTGGTTGCAATGTTTCGCAACTTTGCATAAAAAGAGTTTGAATGCCGCAGTATAACAGTATCCAAACATTGTATTGATACGTTTTGGAAGTCATCCCATCTTTTACCGTACATCTAAATTAAAAAGGTGGTTCTTCGCGCACTTCGGAAATCAACACCAACATCTTTTTCGGCAAGCAAACATCTTCAGAAATTGCCGTGGATCCACAGTAAATTTTCACCGTGGAAACACGGTAATTTTTCCCCACGGTTAACTGGATATGAAGTTTGATGAGGTGATTAGTTACACACCCTTTATACACTGAAGATTTGTTGTTTTTTTGAGACTTTACTACATTTGTACATCACATAAGTAGATAAGTGATAGTCGACTGGAACCACGCACGATAGTTGATAGAAATTCATTGTTCAACGGGGATCCCAAGGAACAATGCGGCCACCTTAAAATCTAGTTTGCAATGGGTGTGTTTCCTTGATTTCTTAAAAACTAGCTTACCTGGTCATCGTGATGGTAAAACAGGTACAGAATTCCAGCTCCATATAATACATTAGCCATTTAGCTGGCGCTTCCGCAGAATTGAGTTACCATCATTCAATTTTAAATTCAAGATTATTGAAAACCATGTTATTATTACATCATGATTGAAAACTAAGTGGTCCGCCTACAGCTGTTTACTCAAAACTTCGTGAAACACTTTCGACTTGAATACAAATAACACAATAAAAAATAATTAATCACGGTACAACAGCTCAAATTTCGACTATTTTTTCTACAATTGGCGGTTATTTGATAAAACAAAACAGGGTGTAGTATATGCTTATTTATTGCTAAGCCTTGTGTATTTCACTCCATCGTTCCCTATGTTCCAATCTCCCGCGTTCCACCGTTCTAACAGAAAATAAACAAAACCAGCTGTTTTTGTTATCACTCAGTCAAACATCTTCATTGTCCTAACTGCGCCATGCTACTTAAACATTTTATTCACACACATGCTGGTCTTGCAAAACAAATACCTCGTAATCTTAAAGGTAAGAGCAAAAGTTCACAAGAATGGCTTACACGACAACTGGCCGATCCTTATGTGGAGAAAGCAAAAATGATGAATCTCCGTTGCCGAAGTGCCTTCAAATTATTGGAAATCGACGATAGGTTCAAGATACTGAGACCCGGCGATACTGTGCTGGATTGCGGGGCAGCTCCAGGTAGTTGGACGCAAGTAGCGGTTGATCGCACAAATGCGAATGGCGCTAAAGCAGGACATAAGAAGGGTGCTGTCTTCAGCATTGACTTGTTACACTTTCACGCTATACCGGTAAGTGATGTCAGTAAGTTGCTATAACACCAGCCAATATTCTTATTTGCATACACATGCAGGGCGCTACTGTATTCGGTGGCATGGATTTTACAACCCCTGTAGCTCAACAGCGTTTGCGAGAGGCTTTGGCAAGCCGGCCGGTAAATTGTGTTCTCTCTGATATGGCGCCAAATGCAACGGGCGTGAAAATGTTGGATCAAGAGAATATAATGGGTTTGTGTTATGCTGTACTTCGATTCGCTCTAGCGATGTCTGCGCCAGAAGCGCATTTGGTCGTTAAACTATGGGCGAATGGTGATGTGCCTAAACTCGAAAAAGATTTGGAACGATTTTATGAGCATGTTAAACGTGTTAAACCCGAATCCAGTCGATCGGACTCCGCGGAATTTTTTCTGGTGGCCCGTCGTTTTAAGGGACTGGAGAAGACGCTGGATAAAAGATGAATGCGCAGACATTAAATGCTAAAACCACTAAGAGGTAAAGGGTATAAGTATTGTGGCCATATCATTTTATTAAATCAAATAAAAGGTTCGTTCCGTTTACATATATACATATATAGGTAAACTTCCTTTATTTAATTCATCTTTAATAACAACTTGAATTCTTTGGTTGTATTAAGTTCGTACAATCAGTAAAGTTCTATTATTATTTATAAAAAATATGTATGTAGGTATTTGAGAAAAGTGAGTAGTAGTGGTGCGATTGCTCTACTATCAGTTACTCGACTACATGTTTATACCACTTTTTTGTAGTGAGTCAAATGGTGAATCATCCATTGCAACCATTTTGGTTGGTCACCAGGCGCCATATGCCCAGCGTTGCGAACCAAAATTTCAATTAAGCGACCAGCATGTTTGGCATATCCGGCTATTTCTCCTTCCACCCGCCAAATTTGCCGCTCCGCTATTTTGTATTTATCAGCATCTGCAAACTTCAAATGCTTCAAGTAGTTGCGTGTCAAAGGATAGGCGACAATTATATCTAACTGACCACTATATATGCAAACAATGTAGTCATTTAAAAGCTCCGCTATCCATGGTGCTACAGTATCCATAACATCCTTTTTCAAAAACTTCTCCACTTTATTCTCTTTGTCTAGATCGTGGAATGTCATGTTACCGACGTGAATTGCCCGCCGAGTTACTGACGATTGAATAAAATTGCCAAGTACTTCAGATGGTTCGTCACTATCGGTCTTCAAATAGTTGTAATAGAAATTATAACCAGTAAGGTTGTGAAAAATTGACCCATTTGTAAGATCGCCATTGACAAGACCGTCGAATACTTCAAATGCGCATTCCATATCATGCTGTTCAATGCATTTTTTGCCCTTCTCTTCTTGAATATGGAACTCTTTCAAGCCATGATCGTCGATTAAGCCCAATTGATATAAGTAATCACCATATTTGAGCTGATGTAAAGGATCAGAAAGTCCATTGCCTATAGCTAAACCTTTAAGCGGAATGTACACACGTGTATCAATGGCATTTTGTGCCAAATGAATGTGATACGCCAAAGCTGGTACGTATTTACCGGCATAGGATTCACCGGTTATCCAGAAACCGGTCGAATTTCTCCATTCAAAGAGTTCGTATAATTGCATTACTGCCTCATGAAGATTGCGTCCGACATCTTTTTCATTTCGTGCGTAGCCATCATCGCTTCCGGTGAAGCTGAAACCCGTACCAACTGGGTTGTCAATGTATATAAGATTGTGTGTGCTACTCCATGTGTAATTGCGCTTTTGCAAATGACCGTGGGAGTCAAACTCAAATGGCCCATTTTCTGCAAACAAACCAAACAACGAAGACGCGCCCGGCCCACCTTGTAACCATAAAACTACTGGCGCATAGGAGGGATCCTGCTCAGCGGGGAAATACCAGAAGAACATATTCGACTTGCGAGCTGCATCAACCGTTAAATACCCAGCATAGCTCTCTACCTTATGGAACTGACTGCCAAGTACGAGAGCTTTTTGTCGTACCTGTTCTTTTGGTATCTTATCGTCATTGATAAGAGGCGTAAGGAATAGTGGTTCGCCAGGATCGCCACCATCGTTATATTCTTCAAAGCGTGGATATGGATTGATAAAACTTCTTGCATACTTCAATTTGCGAGACTTCTTTGCATCGGCTGTTACAAATAGTGCTAACGTCGCCAAAATGGCGAAGAGGGCAACATGAGTTGCAGATTTCATGTCTGATGGTACCCAAAAATGAAAACAAATAAGCAGAAAGTGAATAGGGAGTATGTGTTGTATGCTGCAGTTAAATAGATCTTTAATGAAATAACGCTAAAATATGCGATATGATTAGATAACAAACCTTTCAGCTGAAAATATTTATATTTTAACAAAGAAACCCAACCAACTTGCTGCAAATTTGCAAAACAAATGCACAAGTAGTGCAGTGCCGCCGGTAAATTAGGCATGTAAAAAAACATCGATGTATCGAGCAACATCGATGGTCGTGGCTTCAAACATCGCGATGTGTGTCGATGTTTCTTTACTAATTTTTAACCCTTTCATTTTTTGAGCGAACGATAAATACATAAGTACTTACTTTCATGGAATCATGCCCAAGTAAGTTCCTTTAATGAATTCGTAAATTCCAATTAATAGAGGGTGGGCCAAATAAGACCTACCAATTTCACGCAGCAGGTCCATAGTTTGCTTAGCACTGTGCGCAGTTTTGTGCTCCACCTTGTTTCAACCACAAATTACGATGCTCTTCTGCCGTTGGCCGCAAAAAGTTGCCAATCATTGTTCTGTAAGAAGCCCCAGAAATCGTTTCTGGCGTTTCCTTCTCATTCTCGAAAAAATATGGACCGATAACTTTTTGCGGCCATAACACTGCACCAAAGAACTTAAATTAACCTGCTTTGGCAGTACGGGAAATCAGCGTTACCTGATAGACCACAACACTTAAAATCCAAACCCTAGTACCAAAAGTTTGCAACCCTGCCGATTCGTGATTCTTTCCAGTTCGCGTCTTCCCATCCAGTTCATTTGATAACTTCAACAATGGCAAATTTTTCTGGATGCGGAGTACTCCAATTTGTTAATATTAATAATTGAAATAAGTGCATAAAGTGTTTAAAAACAAAAAAGGTGTTTAACTCGCACATAAAGTGTTGATAATTCTTATGCAAATTATGAAAAAAGTGATGACTGATATAGCTTATAAACTGAGTGAAAAATAGTGGACATGTTGAGAAGGAAAATGTTTTTTCGGTGGTCGGTGGTGTCGCGATCGTGGACGTCGATGTCGATTTTGCTTTTGCAATGGAACGTTGCTATTTGTTTCGGATTGTGTATTTTGATTGCATCAGCCACTTTGACTACGGCAACAGTCACGCCAGGCTCAGCAAAAATTAAAACAACTGTTGAAAATGCACAAAATTTGTCAAAGGAAAATGGGAATAATACCGATGCAAGGGAGGGTGTTGCAACCGAACAAATGCGAGTGTTTCGCCTGAGGGAGGTGGGTGTAACAAAAAGCAAAACATATGTACATGTGTGTCAACAATAAATTGATGAAGTGGCATGGTGGCGCTGCCTACATATTTTAGCCGGTACGATAAATAATTGTATGTAATCTGTATCATTCCATAGGCATGCACTGATTTGGCACGAGATGAAGAAACATTAATGGTGTTCTCGACATTAGGGGGCGGATTAACAGCTATCGATCCGATAACAAGTGAAATACGCTGGACCATAGCAGACGGTGAGTAAATCATTCGAATCTACATACATACATAATAATCATATAAATGCATGAACATACACTTTTGGGTGCCCTTTGGCCAAATGTACACAACATTTTCAATATAAATAAGCAATGAAATGTTATCCTGGCATCTAACTGCTAATATATTTTGCTGAGTCAGCAAAAAATTTCTAAAGAAATGTATTTTTCAAATGCATTAAGAAACAATTTCATATTTGTTACAAAGGCTTATGTATTTATACTAGGGTTATTTTTTGTGACTATTGTTTTTTGTTCACTCCTACTTCAAAATTTTTTGGAAAACACCTAACAAAAAGCTCCCTGAAAATTTGAACCCTTAATATTAACATTAGGTATTATTAACATTAAGTAGGAAATTGAAAGTCCTACAAGTTTGCCATTTATATTTTTTCTGTAGCTCTTGTTATTTTCGAGATAGGGGCAAAAAACGAGAATTTCATTTAAAAATTGGGTTTAGTGACCCGTGCTGCCTCGGTGATGGGAGTTAAGATTAAACCGTTATGTACACTTTTGTACAGCATTCAATTTGGAAGAAACCCCATGATTGACCGAGACTATACCATAAAATTCCTCTGAGCTGTAGACTTTTTAAGAAAAAAACTAAAAGTTTACGTGTATTTTATATGGGAAAGTACTTATTGTTAATGTTAAGGGTTTAAATTTTCCGGGACCTCTTTCTTAGGTATTTTCCACAAAATTTTGAGGTAAGAGAGAAAAAACAACAATAGCCGCAAAAAAATCGCCCTAACGTATACATATATATACATAATGTATAGGTGTGTAAATTACAAAAACACTAATTAAAAAAAATTCAAAAATTAATTGGCCTTAACAGTTTTGCTACGTTGGCCCAACTTTCCCTCCAATTTTTAGTGTCTGACAAGATGTTATGACAGGGACCTCCAACAGAAGAAATGGTTTTATGAGAAATTTTTTCAGGACAAAAATACACTCGGAGGTTTGCAATTGCCAACCTAGGAGTCGGCCGCTTTAAGAAAATACTTTTTCCTAATTTTAGATATTGCTAGACTCAGGATTGGAACGCAAGTCCCACCGGAGTTGTATTACGCACTTCTAATCACACAACTACAGCAGCTGCCTAAGACTAACTAATTGGCCAGATAATTACGTTGGTTCTTGGATATCTTGTGGGTACTCCTTCGTAAATTTAAACAGTTGAGTAAATTGTTGTGATTGTCCCGCGTTCACCTTATGGTTGTTCCCACAATTAAAGTGCGTGTTAATATATTTACCCGTCTAATAAATATGCTTTTAACTAAAAGGACTTTCAAATCGCTTTTACGTATTAGTACTGGTATGAGTATAAGGACTATTGAAAAATCGTTTTTATATATGTACATATAAAATTAATTTTTTACTTGTACTTTTAGAATTTTTGTTACCATAAAAATGTCTGTTTTCTGCATACTTAAGGTATGAGTGAAGTTTGGTGGGTATTATTTTCCATTGCGGCTAACCGCAAAAGCCCAATAAAAGCCATAAAAGCCAAGTAAAACATATTTTTCATGCTCTCCAGCGTCACCTAAATTAATAAGGTGGTCTGGCACATTTAATTAAACGAAATTTGTTTCCTTTATTGAAAACGTCGACGGATGTATAAGAAAAATGTGTATAAGTTTCTTTCGGTTTGCTACTGTAGTGGCGTATCAGTGGGAGACTGCATGGAAATGCCGATAACAATAAGCCTTCCGCCACTCATTGGATTCTGTCATAAATTTTGTGTTGATAACAAAATGATAACTGATTTCTTAATTTCTTATATCGTAACCGCACCGATGTATATTTATGTGTGAGCGTAGAAAAAATAATAAAACTCAAAACATTTTGCTAATTTAAGCGTTAGCACAAAACGAAAATATACTGAGTATAAGCATGTACATATGTTTGCACTGACTAAATACATATACATATAGTATATTGATTTTGCCGGTATGTGCATTTATTTGCTCCAGTATTTATAGATTTTTTTTGATTTATTTTATTGCTTTTATTTTACACAGGTGGTTCATAAATTATAATTTAGATATTTTATACTATCGTTAGACGATTCCCAGCAGATAATTTCAGGAGTTAAAAGTCCTTCCGAAAGGCCTGCCTGAGAGTCAAGAAGCCTTCCACTCTACATTCCTTTCTCCTTTCTTTTTTGTATGGAGTGGCACAAATTGAAGGCCTTCCTCTTTTGCTACCCATAGAAGGCCTTCCAGAAGGGCTTTTATAGGACGTAATTCAGAAGACCTTTTGGTTTTCCTTTAAATTTGCTTCTTTAATTTATAAAAATCCAATTTTTTTTAATTATTTGCGTAAGGTTTATATCAAATATGTGTTATAGCAACTTAAAAGCTTTATTGAACCCCATTTTCAGTGCTAAATAACTACATTATTTATGCATTCGCGTAAATTGTAAATGAACAAGCCCTTCTAGAAGGCATACAAGGAAGCACTTTTTCAGCCCTTCTGGGGTAGGCCTCTTAGAATGGCTTCACTTAAGAAGGCCTACCTAAATTATCTTCTGGGTGTGATTTATAAATGTTTAATGTACATACATATGTATGTATGTATGTATATATCGCAACAAAAAATAAGTGCCTATAAGTATGTATATCTGTACATATATGTATATGTATGATTAAATATGGCACTGACATAAAGTTGTATATACATATGTAAGTACATCGCATACTGCTGAAGCTGTAGCTAACTGCGTGGCAAAGCCCGCACATGTTTTTGCTCTAATTGCAAATTCTGGGCTCATGTATTTTTCTGGCTATCAAATTTTGTTGAACCTGAACTTCTATGCTCATCACTCTGGTGTGACTAATTTTTGTATACTTACTTGTATTAATGTATTTATGTGCGTATGTATGTATGTACATACCTTTGCATGTAAACATATACATATATTGCGTATACTATCTAAAGATAGTTTATTGGCAATCAGAGCTTTAGAAATCATTCGGAAAATTAAAGAGTTTGTTTGCAATAAATTGTATGGAACTTTGATCACACATTCATATCGAGTCCATACATATGTATGTATGTACATAAGTGCGCATGTACGTATGTATGCAAAAATACCTTTATGAGCAGCTTTACCAAGCGATGTAAATATATATGAATATCTATGGATAATAACTACATATCGATGGTCCTCTGCAATAACGGTACATGTCTCTAATCCGTGTCCAGTTCATGTCAAAACCGTACCACTAACTTAATTAGTGCTTTATGCTTACATTAGTCCGGATTGGGCAAGTATTAAATACATGGGACACTTAATAGATGTAAGGGTTTTTAATTTTCTTAATTTTGAATTGTGTCGTTATTCTTGAGGACCATCGATATGTATATAAATATTTATTTATTTTTTTTATTTTATTTTTTTTTTGTTTTCTTTTTTTTATTTTGTATTTTTATTTTTTAATAGTTTCTGAACGCCTCTTAACGTCATTAACTCTGCCATTTGCTGTCTCAAAAGCAGCTATGTAAATTTATTTTTGTTAGTTATCATTTAAAACAAAGGAGGAAAATACATACAGTCACATTGTTCTACGGTATTTGCTATTAACTTACCGAAACAATGAGGAGTCTGACTTTCCAAAGAGTATTATAGTTTTTAGCTACATACAAACAGCATGTTTTATATAGTATCCCTGCAAACTAAAATTCCCACAATCTTTAAGAGAAGTGTGTTCCGAATTCGGTAAGGATTTCTTTACGAATCTTTAAAGAAAGTGGTGGTTGTTGTAGCAGCATACAAATTCCCCAAAGAATTTTTTGGGAGTGTTGCTGGAGTCCTTGGCCAGGTATAAATCTGGGTCGTTCCGGTTACGTTGACCCGACTGTTGTGGGAACGCTTTAAAAAAGTCATATGAAGTGGTTAACATGAACTCCACGAAATTTCTGTTCCGTTTCATAAAGAAAATTCTGTAACATTTTTCACATGCCACTATGGTCTAAATATCTGTTTTTCGGGCCGAAACTAACTTTACACATGTATTTTTTCTTGCCAAATTTTTTATTTTCTTTAGGGCACGTCTTTCCGTTATGTCGTAGGCCAGGCCGATTGAGATAGTTTTATGTTCGAAATAAATAGTAGAAAAAAAAAGTCCCATGCATACGTTTCCCAAAGATTTTCAGACAACTCAAATCGATCCATTTCAACTTCAGCGGGTCTACGTTAGCAGAATGATCCAGATTTATATCTAGCCATGGACTGTCATTTCAGCAACATTACCCAAAATTGTTTTAGGAGTTTTTATGTTATTATAACAACCAATACTCATACAGATTTAGCATATTTTTGAACAAATTTGAAATTATTTTAATTGTTCCAAAATAATTCATAGAAATCCTCTCCACACAGATCCACCGATACGCGCTGAACAAGAAGAAAATGTACAAGCGCCACAATATTTACCAGATCCTCGAGATGGCAGCATTTATCAACTTAGCGACATGGGTAACTTAAAGAAATTGCCCTACACCATACCTCAGCTTGTAGCCAGCGCGCCATGCCGCTCATCCGACGGCATTTTGTATTCGGGCAAAAAGAGCGATACTTGGTTCATGGTCGATCCAAAGTCGGGTACCCGTAAGAAAGTTATGGGCTTTGGACCTGGCGCCACCGAAGCAGATGCCACACAAAAACCCACGGAAAATGAGAATAAGGCGAAGCGTGGCACTTCGCAGTCGATTTACTTGGGGCGCACCCAGTACACTGTGATGATGTACGACAGCTTGGCGAAGGGAAAGAATGCCAAGCCTTGGAATATCACTTTCTATGATTACAGTGCGCACACTATGACGCCGGATATATCGAAGGAGTATGGTGAGTTGGGTGATAGCAAAAAAAAAAGAAAAACAAAAAGACAAATTTTTTTATTTTTTATTTTTACTAGAATATCTGCACTTAACCACCACATCCAATGGTAATATAGTCACTTTGGATCGCAAGAATGGCAAGTTTTTGTGGCGACGCGATCTAACAAGTCCAGTGGTCGCTGTATTTCTGCTCGGTGCTGAGGGTCTACTTAGTGTGCCTTTCACCACGGTCTCCGACGAGGCATTTGAATCCATATTGGAGGAGTCCAAGACCGGCAATGTGAATACCGTCAAGTTATTGTAGGTGGTTGAAAATAGAGTATTTACTTCAAATCTGCTTAAAAATCACGTTCTTACACATTCTTAGCCAATCGCTGTATGTGGGCGAGCATCGTCATGGCCTTTATGCGCTGCCCTCGCTGGTAGACGAAGACACACCACGCATCTCAGCCAGTCTCCCGATAAAACTTTTGGATGGTCCCAATTATGCTAACGAAGAATCAAATCCCAAAATGATTTACATCAATGATGTTATACGCAAGAATGCTGGCATTGTACTCGGCCACTACAATATGCCTACTGATGGCAATTTGCAAATATCACCCTCACCTTCGAAAGAGGAAACCAGTAATGGCCTCGCCACCATAAACCACTTCCCCGATGTGGGCACTGTGGATTCAAATGGTTACAGTATTATCACAGGTTCGAGTAACGAAAAGAACTCTGCAGAAATCGGTGTACAAACTGAGCCAGTAATTGAATTAAAAATAGAGTCAACTAATGCCTTCAATAAGACAAAAAAAGTTATCATTGCGAATACTAATAAAATACAAAAGTTCTTCAACGACTGGTTCATGGAACATCCGAGCGGTAAAGTGCATCAGATACTAATTGTTTTGGTGTTGGCTATGGTCGCCATGTTCTGGTACATGTGCAGCACGATGCGTGAGTTGAAAAACCAAAGTGAAAATGGTTCCAAAACGTACTCTTCCTCCAACAAGAGTAGCGGCGGCAGCAGCAACATAAATGCATTGGACCTCATCGATCTGGGCGATGGAAATATTCGCGTAGGCAAAATTTCCTTCAACTCCAGTGAAGTGCTGGGAAAGGGTTGTGAGGGCACCTTTGTGTTTCGAGGCACATTTGAAGAGCGCTCTGTGGCGGTGAAACGGCTGCTGCCCGAATGTTTCACATTCGCCGATCGGGAGGTTGCATTACTGCGCGAAAGCGATGCGCACGAGAATGTGGTGCGGTATTTCTGCACCGAACAGGATCGCCAGTTTCGTTACATAGCAGTGGAGCTGTGCGCCGCTACGTTGCAAGATTACACGGAGGGCGAGCGCAGCAAAGAACTGCGCACCCAAATCAACGTTTGGGAGGTTTTGCGCCAAGCAGCAGCAGGCCTGAGTCACTTGCATTCATTGCATATCGGTGAGTTGCCGTATAAGACAGACATGTAAAGATGAATATGTAGAAGAAAAAAAAAACAACATTGATTACTAATGCTTGTATTTTTGCTTTGCTTGCAGTGCATCGCGACATCAAACCTCAAAACGTGTTGCTTTCACTGCCCGATATTAGCGGCACCGTACGTGTTATGATATCCGATTTCGGCTTATGCAAAAAGTTGAATTTTGGCAAGACAAGCTTTTCGCGCCGTTCCGGTGTTACCGGTACAGATGGATGGATTGCGCCCGAAATGATGCGCGGACTGCGTACGGTGAGTAGGCAGTTGGGGCGTTAATGCCCAAAGAAGATATGATTACATATTTGCCTTGTGGTTGCATTACAGACAACCGCTGTAGATATTTTTTCACTTGGTTGCGTCTACTACTATGTGCTTACGGGTGGTCATCATGCGTTTGGCGATGCGCTTAAACGACAGCACAACATACTGGCGCACGACTACAATTTGTCGAAATTAAAGGTGGATACAGACGATGATGAGAACATGCCTGAAGAGGCGAGCAAATTCGTAAGTAACGCAAGCGAAAGACTGCAAATATTTTTCGTATATTGTACTAATAACCTCTACATTACAACAGATTCTTGCTGAACAGCTTATCGCAGATATGATACATAAAGACGCGCAATGTCGTCCACTGGCGCGCTGCATAAGCGCCCATCCTGTCTTTTGGAATAATCAGAAGATATTGGCATTTCTACAGGACGTCAGCGATCGCGTTGAGAAATTGCAATTCCATGTAGAGCCGCTAAAGTCGCTAGAGAAGAATGGTCGTTGCATAGTGCGCGACGACTGGAATGCGCATGTCGATCCACTCATAACGGAGGATCTGCGCAAATATCGTGGTTATATGGGCGCTAGTGTGCGCGATTTACTGCGCGCGCTGCGCAATAAGGTGAGTTGAATGGCGGCAACAGTTTTAATTTAAGCTCACGCAAATTTCTCTTTTTCTCTCCNGCGCGATTTACTGCGCGCACTGCGCAATAAGGTGAGTTGAATGGCGGCAACAGTTTTAATTTAAGCTCACTCAAATTTCTCTTTTTCTCTCACCTTATCTCCGCCAGAAACATCATTACCACGAACTCACGCCCGAGGTGCAACAAAAGCTCGGTTGTATTCCGCATGATTTCACAAATTATTGGATTAATAAATTTCCTGAATTAATATCACACGCGTATCATGCATTTAGTATTTGTGCCGAGGAGCCAATCTTCGGGCATTATTACAATGCCGACTATCACTTCAGCCGACCATGGTATTTCGATGCGGACGACAATCTTTTTCAATCGCTGCAGCACGATCCCAAGCCTTTGCAGAGGCAAGTAGCAGCGGGCGCTAAAGATGGCAGCGCTAGTCCAAAACGTCCGCCGCGCACACCTGAAAAGCAGCAACAACTGAAGCAGCGCAAAGGTATTTATAATTTTCGCAAAACACCAGATGCCGCCGAAGGGGTTGGTGTTGGTTTGCAACGCAATTTGGATTTAGGGACAGCAGCGGCGGAAGAGGAGGACGAAGCTGGCGCTAAACGTGATGTGTTTGCAAATTTTAAATTTCGTCGAAACTACGGGAAATCGGCAAATCGTATTTATGGAAACTTCAATGCAAATGCAAATGCGAATGCCAATAATGGTGGCAACAAAGAGAAGAATGTCACATGGACATTGCCTGGTAAACAGGCCAATGACGAATGAGTAAGAAATGTATGCATAGAGAAAAATATTACTTTAGTTTAAATTGCAAAGTGCATATTTCGTTAAGATACATAAGTTATTAGTGTTAAAGACGATGATGATGTTTATTAGATGAGGAAGATCAGCTATTTCCTAGTAGCGTGCTATGTATGACAACGCAAACTCTTT
Source organism: Rhagoletis zephyria (assembly GCF_001687245.7). Taxonomy (NCBI): domain Eukaryota; kingdom Metazoa; phylum Arthropoda; class Insecta; order Diptera; family Tephritidae; genus Rhagoletis; species Rhagoletis zephyria. The sequence continues at coordinate 1,052 of NW_016158943.1, read as the reverse complement.
TGAATCAATGTCCCCTGATATTTTTTGACTTAAAACTCAATTATTTTTTTTTTTTTTGTATTGATAAGAAAGCACTTTTCAGATTATGATTTATGATTTTGAAATCATTGTTTCGATACAGTTTACATTCTACCAGTGTAGTAACATTTTTCATATCTAGAGGCAGCCAAATTGCTCTCGATAGTGATAAATACAAGCCTGAGAGTACCTAGATAGGCGTAATACGATAAATGAGCTTAACTTTAACCACTACAATAGGTAATTGGAGCACAGAGGATTAAAGGACAGTGGAAAATGGCTGAACTAGCAAAAGAGGAAACATCAGAAATGTTACCATCAAAATGATCCCAAATGTCGGAGCTATATGTACCTTGAGTCTTTTATATATGTCCACTAGTTGATTTAGCTGCCGCCATGGTTGAATGGTTTGAGGTGCATACTACCACGCCGTAGGATATGGGTTCGATTTTGGCTTGACAGCTGACTTCGAACAAAACTTTGTGTGTTGGTAATTAAGATTCTGATTATATTCTTTTCCGGTGTTTTTTTTTCGAAAACTAAAAAAATCGCAGAACCAAATATTCTGTTAAACATTACCGGCTTGAATACGTACAATGAGTTTATCATAAACCTACTAAATCTATTCTGGTTCCGTTTACCCAGAGGAAAAAGTTATCCATGACAGAATTTACTCTGGGCGGCACTAGAATAGGGCTCTCAAATGAAGCAAAATACCTGGGGGTGTGGCTGGATAAGACACTCAACTGGAATGTACATTTGGATGCAACCGTAAACAAGGCAATGATAGCCTTCTTCGCATGCACGCGACTGCCCATCACAAGAAGCTTCAAAAAAGCTCATATATCTAGGCAGGGAGGACCTTCGAACTCACACTGGGTACTTCACGGGACATGGTTCCCTGTGTTATCACCTCAGTAAAATGAAGCTTTCAGACGCCGAAACGCCAGAACACATCCTTTGTGAATATGTTGCTCTCGCTAGGCGCAGACTCGCTCACCTAGGTGGTGGAAATATTGAACAAAAAGCCCACC
>NW_016158942.1:93128-103436 GCF_001687245.7 Rhagoletis zephyria | reverse complement strand
AAAAAAAAAAAAAAAAAAAAAAAAAAAAAAAAAAAAAAAAAAAACAATAGGTTTAAAGACTTATGGCCTTATTCATAAAAAAATACAGTAGCTTTAAAAAAGTTTATAAACTGAAAAATATATGAAAACGTCAATTTATAAAGCTCATTAATCCTACTGTATTTTTATGAATAAGGCCATTAGAATTTAACGAACTAATAGCGCAAGCCACAATTCTGGATCCAAGATTTAAAAAATTTGGATTCATAACTGAAAGAGCATATAATTCCAATGTCGACAAATTATATTTAAGTGTTGCTAATACGGTTGTTCAAAACACCGATGCTTGTGACGAAAATCACAATGACTGCAGTTCAATTGTAGAAAAATTGGATAGCGACCGGTTTGATCTCATTTGGAAAGACTTTGACGCTGAAGTCCAGAAATACGTAAGGCCAGCAAATCAAACAGCAAATGCTATTATTGGGGTGGACAAATATTTAGCTGAACCTGTTCTTCCGCGAAAATACCATTCTGGAAAGCCGAATGATCCACTGGTGTGGTGGCATCAACGGAAAAACACTTACCCTCGGTTGTTCCAACTTGGTAAAAAACGTTTATGTATTTCTTCTACATCTGTTCCTTGTGAGCGCATATTTTCGCACGCTGACCAGCTTGTAAGCGAAAAGCGGGAGAGCCTTTAAGCCAGTAAGGTATCTCAAATCGTCTTCTTAAATTACAATTTAGGCAACAATGATTTCTAATGTTAAACACTATGGCGCATATTCATAGTCATATTTAGTTCACAACTAAGTCGAAACTATCCTAAGTTACAACTAAAGCTATTCATAGTCGCCTTAGTTTCGACTTTTCTGGCTAAGTACCAACTTAAAATTTAGTTTCGCAGCTGCAGCTGCAATTAAGTCGTAACTAGGAAGAAGTATTTTATTAAATTAATGAAAAAATGCGAAATTTGTAAAAATTAAGTTGGCAGAGCGTGGTTTTGATAATATTGAATGATCTCCAATTGAAATTTACAAAGGGCGATCCATTTGAATTGGAAGATGAAATTAAATGCGTATTACAATTCGAATAAGGCTACATCACAATTTTATAATTGGAATGATTTACATATATAGATGCTCAAATAATAAGTAAATTTCAAGCTTTTCTTTTAGAGCAATATGTGTTTGTATGTTTCACAGCATGCTCTCGATAAACATCGACTTCACATCACTGCGGTAGTTCTGGCTATTTCACACAATTAACAAGAAACTTATACCTTATTCTTTTGCATAAACATGCAATGAATGTAAAAACTACATAAACGGATGATCAAACTTGACATTATTTAATAAAAATGTAATTTTCCAAAATATCGTAAACAAAAATCGATAAATTTTCACACTCGTTTTGCAATATCGTAAAACTAAGTTAAAACTACTTAGTAGAAGTCTGACATGCGTCTATGAATAGAAGGGAATTTTAAGTTGGTACTTAAATTTAAGTTGCAACTTTATTAGTTTCGACTTAGTGGCTGGACTATGAATACGCGCCTATGTTTTTAAAACATAAAACGAATGTGCCTAATGTACTGAAAACGCAAAACGAATGTACCTAATGAATTTATAATTTATATACCTACAATATAATTTTAAATATTTCTAATGTTAAACACTATGTTTTTAAAACATAAAACGAGTGCGCCTAATGTACTGAAAACGCAAAACGAATGTACCTAATGAATTTATAATTTATATACCTACAATATTTATTTATTTATTTATTTATTACGATTTTGAAGATCTAGATAATTTAATAAGGTACAAAGTATTTTTAATATTTACATATTTGTTTCAATTCATTAAATTTCTTTGACTTCAATTATATAATAATCTATAAAATTATTTACTAAAAATTTTTAACTACTTGGTAGGTAGCGCTTTACAGTAGCTATATAATAATTTTTTTAATTTTTTGGTATTATTGCAGTTTTTAATATCAATTGGCAGATCATTATATTCTCTAATTCCTTCGTAGTATATACTTTTTTATCGAATTCGGATCTCACTACCGGCAAGTAAAAGTTGTTATTGTGTCTTGTTTGATAGCTATGGTCCTCTCTATTTAGTCTGACACGTTCACTTAGGTAATTCGGCAGGTTTCCCAACTTTATGTTGTGTATAAACTTCAATGTGTAGTAAGTCATGTTCTGTTTTACACTAAGCCAGTTTAAGCTGTCTAGTAAATCTTTAATTGGGGTATCATACCGTTTTCTTAATATGAACCACATAATTTTGTTTTGCTTCATTTGTAGCCTGGATATTTGCGAATCAGCTAATGCGAATAGGATTGTAGGGCAGTAAATGAAATGCGGCTCGATAATGGATCTATAGACCAGTATTTTGTTTTGCTTACTAATATGCTTGCATGATCGAAACATGAACCCTATTTTTTTGGAAATTTTCCCTTCAATGTGTTTAAGATGTTCATAAAATTTTAATTTGTCATCTATAATTATTCCCAGATATTTTATTCGGTTTACTCTTTCTATAGGGGTATTTGCTATTTTTAGCGACACATTATCATCTTGAGTCACTCTAGACCCCATTATCATCCATTTTGTCTTTTCTATGTTTATTTTAAGCATATTTTGGCACAACCACTTATATATTGCCTGTAGGTCCGACTGTATTTTTGAGGCTGCCTCATCAATCCTGTTACAGCTTATAGTCAAAAGTGCATCATCAGCGAATAATCTTATTTTGCAGTATTTGATACAGTTTTTAATATCATTTATGTAAATTATAAAAAGAATTGCTGCAAGCACCGATCCCTGTGGCAATCCTATTTCAATGTCCACTTCGGGGGAAATCTCACTTCTTATTACAGTTTTCTGTTTTCTTCCACTAAGGTAACTTTTGAACCAGTTAAGCGCTATATTTCTAATGCCAATATTATACAGTTTTTTTTATAAGAATATCTCTGTCTACTGTTTCGAACGCTCTTTTTAGGTCGAGGAAAACTGAAATTGTAAATTGTTTCTTCGTTCTACTTTCTTTCCATTCTGCAATTACCAGGTTAAGTGCAGTTTCACACGAGTGTTTTGATCTAAACCCTGACTGCTCATTTATAATAATTTCGTATTTATTTAAGTAATCCAGCAATTGGTTCTTAACTACAGTTTCTATAATTTTCTCATCGCTAGGTAAGGTATTTATGGGTCGTATCTCCTCTGGTTTAATTGTTCCCTTTACTTTTTCCACAGGTACTATTACTGAGGTCTTCCAGCAATCTGGAAATACACCAAATTGGAAACTTTAATTAATTACACATGTGTAGGTATAGCCTAAGTCCTCCATGCTGTCTTTTAATACACCTTCCGTTACTAATTTTTTTCCTCCGTATTTGTTTTTTAATTTCGTTGTAACTCTCATACGTTCTTCAACATCTATTTCTTTCAGTTTAAACAAGCTTCTGTTTATCTCCATTTGATTTCCACCTGCTTCGAAGATTTCAATGCTATCTCGGATTCTGATTATGCTCTCACTAAAGAAACGGTTTAATTCAGTTGCTATTTCATAATCATCTTCAATAAGAGCACCATTTACAGAAATTATTTGAATTTGTGCTACCTCACTACTCAGATTTATGGCGTCTTTTAGACATTTCCACATTAACTTTTGGTTATTAGTATTACTTGAGATTTTGTTTTCCATAAATGTTTTCTTTTTTATTTTAACTGCTTTTTTGTAATATCGTTTTATTATAATATAGTTATCCCAATTATTGGTTCTCTCTGCTATTTTAAATTGTTCATATTTCAGCTTATTCAATTCTGTTAGTTCATGGTTGTACCATTTATTAATCAATTTAACTTGAACTCGTTTTTTATATGTTAAAGTGGCCATTACGTCATTAAGGACATTGTTTATTCCTTGGACCTTTAGGCTAACTTCGCAGTTGTTTAGTTCAGCAAAATTGTAAGTTCTAAGGAGACTTACTAAGTGGTCTTTTGTATAGTTATTCCAACACACGCGGTTTTCATAAATTCACATTTGGTACTTCTTTTGAATTGGTAGTTTGAATGAAATAATTTCATGATCTGATATTTTATGCGAAGCCAAATTCGATACTTCAACTTCAGTTTTGTTACTAAAGAGTAGATCTATTCTCGTTTGCGTTGTTTCTGTTATTCTTGTATTAAAATTAATTAATTGATACATTGCTAGTGATTCGAACGTCCTTATTAGCTGGCTCGAGTATGTTGTGTGTGTATTGACATTTATATTAAAGTCGCCAATAACGATACTGTTGCCGCTTTCAGAAAAGCAATCTTCCATCACCTCATTAATATGGCTTATAAATTCGGCATCACTGGTGTTTGGTGAGTGATATAACGCACAAACCCGCCACTTAGTTATACATCGTATTGTTTCCAACACAATACACCATATATTATTACCTATGCTCTATTGAATATAACTTTGAAATCAATTTGCTTATGAATATAGGTTAAGACACCACCGGTGTGACGACTATGCGAGTCGCATCTAATATGATTGAACCCAGCAATCTCCAGTTCCGAGTCATATACATCCTCCGTAGTATGTGTTTCTGCACAAAGTACAATATCTGTATTTTCTTCCTCGATCATTATTTCAACTTCATTTTTGTTAGCTGTGATATTATTTGTATTAAGATATATACATTTTAGTTTATTTTTGTGTTTCTTGAATTTTTCATTATATATTTTTTGTGTGTTTTCTGCATCTTCATTTAGTTGCTAATAACCTAATTTTTGTTTTTTTATCTCTAGTTTAGTATTGTAGCATTGACAGTGCCTGTCAATTGTATTATGATTTATGTCTAAAGCTATGTTTAAGTTTGTGTTCGCTTTTATGCAATTTAGACACTTGTTAATTGGATTTTCTTCACATGTTTTATCGTTGTGTTTTCCGTGGCATTTGTGGCAAGCTTCTTCGTTTTTACAGTCGGCTGATTTATGATTAAATCCTTTGCATTTGTAGCACATTAGTACATTAATAGCATCGAAGACTTTACATCTATCCCACCCGATATTTATTCGCTCTGCGGCAAGAATTTTTGTAAAATCCTCTTTATCTATTTCGATGATTGCATTATACACCTTTAAGTTGCCTCGATTTCTTCAAACTGTTTCAATACTTTTAATGAGCCTTGGATCAGGTTATTATTTTGCTTCTTTATTGATTCTATTAAATCGCTATTTTCGTATTTAAAGTTCATTCCTGCAATTAAGAAGCTTGGACGAATTGAATTTGGCACTTTTATTTCATATTCTTTGCCAATGTTTTTTTCAATGGCATCTTTGATTTTTTCGCGTTCATCATTATTTTGACTATGAATCACCATTACACCATTATTTTTTGATACAATTTTCGAAATATTCAAATTTTTGGGATCAACTTTGCTGTTCAGATCTATTTTCGTTTTTTCAACCGCTTGCTTTACTTTGGGTTTCACAATTATTGCAACATCGTTTTTTAACTCTGGCAATGCCTTTTTCTTTATATTGTTTTTAATAGTTTCTGCATATGACATTTGTATTTCATTAGTGTTGTTGTTCAGCTTTTTGATTTCACTATGCACCTTTTCATTGTCTTTGCCGATTGTTTCAGTTTTGTTTTTTACTTCTTCAACCATTTCATATAAGTTTTTTACTTCTCCAATTTTTTTTTTCAAATAATTTCTGAGATTTTTCCATCATTGCAACACTTTGTGTATACCGCGTTTCAACTGCTTCCAATAATGACTTATCTCATTTTGACTTTTTTTCATAGTTTCTTCGAATTCGCTCTTGTATTCGTTTAATATAGAGTTATTTTTTTTACACTCATCTGTATATCTTGTAGCACGACGTTTTGTATATATGTTATACATTCGTCACACATAAATCGTATCATGTTGTTTTTCTCACCAATAATTTTTGCGCTATATTTATCAACTCCTGAACATTGTAGGCTCTCATGGTACACTTTACCACACACTCCTTCACATGCTATACCACTTTCCCCTCTTATTGTGGAATTGCATTTTGCACACACACCCATTTTTGCCGTTTATTTATCCGTGTATATGATCTATGTTTATATTTTGTATAAATGTGAAAAATTTATTTTCAATATAAAATAGTTAATTTTGGAATTTTGTTCACTTTATTTGTAATTAATAAAACATAAATTCGCTTATTGAGTCTCTATCTCGCATATTTAGCTATTTTTAACACTTGGCTATGGTCGCTTTGCCATTTTTGCAATACAAAGTTTTCCGAGCAGAGTTAAACACGTCTAAACACGTTAGCGCGGTAATGGGATTATCCCTAATGTTAAACACTATGTTTTTAAAAGATAAAACAAATGTGCCTAATGTACTGAAAACGCAAAACGAATGTACCTAATCAATTAACAACTCATATACCTACAATATAATTTTAAATATTTCTAATGTTAAACACTGTGTTTCTAAAACATAAAACGAATGTGCCTAATGTACTTAAAACGCAAAACGAATGTACCTAATGAATTAACAATTCATATACCTACAATATAATTTTAAATATTTCTAATGTTAAACACTATGTTTTAAAACATAAAACAAATGTGCCTAAGGTACTGAAAACATAAAACGCATGTAGGTACCTAATGTATTGAAAACGTAAAATAGCAGCACTCAAAGGAAAATATAATAAATTAATTACCAGTTGCATTTTTATATAGCATATGTTTTATTTATTTATTATTCTTTCTTTTTTATTTATTATTTATTCTAACAATTGTTTTAATTTTCATATAAACTGTGCTTTACGGCTTTAATTTACAATTCATTGCCACTTTCATTTTAACAAATAGCACACGACATAAACACATTTATTTTTTATTAGGGCAATTCATCTGAGCCCGTGAATTCCTCGTACACTTACTTAATTTTGTATGGAAAGCCGACATAGTTACGAGGCATTTACGCGTTTAGATGAATACCCTAAGTGTAATTTTGTATCTCCACACATACATACATATGTATATATGGATAACATATCGCTCACTTACTTAAATAGTGTTAATAATAGTTAACACAAAAAAGGGAACAAATATTCCAAAAAATTATAAAGCAAAACAAAAACCATTTTTTCCAATTTGTTTTTGTTTTTCCTGTTAAATTATGGGAACGATTTATTCACATGGAGTTGGAGATAGGGCTGAAAAATATTTTGTTCTAATGAGATACTGGTAATCGATACATCTATGAAATTTTTGCACAACATAGAAGTAGAAGTAGCGGGAATACATATTTAGCTCAATATTTGTATTTTTTGGATTGAGACACTATTAAAGTAAATGAGCTATAAGGGTTTTAATAAAAATTCCAACAGGAATGCTCACTGCTTTAAAATTTCCTCGCTTCTAAATGTACTGACGATTTGGTGGCGAATCACAAATGTATTTGTTTTATAGCTATTTTATATAAAATAAAATACGTGGGAAAGTTGCAACATGGTGGACCCATGTCTCTTAGGCCCGTTACTATCATGAAATCGAACATATACCTGTATATTAAAAAAACGCCATTTATTATATAAATTTGCTAAATATTATGCTATTTAACTTATTTACGCCTTGGCATGTGCATAAAATATAAAAATTTATAGGTTAAAACCTGAATATGCTCACAACTCTGAATGCTAGATTCATCTTCAATCATTTGCTTCGAAATTTCCAAATTATCTACCGGATACTGATAGGGCTGCAATTGACTCGCTAAAATCTGGCCCATTGGCGGTATCACTTTAACGAACTGATCGTAAAGCTATTGTAGTGTGTCATTGATTAGATGACGTGAGTCCAAACCATAAAACGTCCACCTGGTTACAAGACACAATATGCCTCACGCAATACCTGCAAAAACGAACAAACAAATAAGAAAAATTCCACAATTTATCAGTTGTTAACTACAAAAGCCCCTTTCCCCTCCTATACCACACTCACCTTGTCAATGTGCGTTCAAATGCGAAATTTTATATGCCGTATAGCAATTGATTATCAAATTTGGCTGATGTTCTTCGGTTCAGGTTTCTGAGTCCAAAGTGCGTGGTGCAATTCGTTTATATAGTAAAGTGTAGATCAGATTTGGGCAGTAAACCAACTAATTGGTAACACCTCGTCTAACACTGGAGATATTGTAGCATATCATCATGCGTGGTGTTACCTTTCGCGAAAACTCGTATTTTTACATTTTCTTTCACATCGGGATATCAGTCGCTGCGATTAGTAGCTGCGTTGATCCAGCAAATAAATGATTCAAGGAAATTTCTTCCAATATTGCTGTATGAATTCGCTTAGATCAATCTGGGTCATCAGCAAATTCAAAGCAAAATAGCAAATTGACATTTCTCTTTTGTGTGTTCTTTGCTGGTTCTTTGCGACATCCAGCGTTTAGTGGTGTTGTCAATGTTCCGGTGTTGCTGGCGCCATTGTGTTACAGAGTGGTGTGAATCGGTATCAGCGCCCGTAATTCACCTCTCGGTATCAGCGCAATGGCGCGGCGCCGCACTGTATTACCCACGCCTAATCGGTTTAGATGAATACCACTAATACCTTATTTGAATGAACTACAATAGGTGTAAACTTGTCACTTGCTTGTGAATGCATTTACATTTTTTTATTATCTCTGAATACTTAAACCTCGAAAGCAGATCATAATGAAATATTTATACCAAATTAAAAGTAATAACTCGTACTTTCTAAATAATGTAAATTTCTTAAGCATTAATCACGTAATTTTTTCAAAAAAGGTTATTTTATGAAAAAATTGCAAATTTTTTTCGTTTTTTAGTAGTTTTGGATTAAAAATATAAAAAATAATAAAAACTAGGTACATGAACTGAAACATAAATTAATTATCTTTATTTTGACACATTACTTTTTTTAATCGGTTATGTACTTTATAAGATATTGATATATTAAAAATCAAAAAATTATAATTTTCAACACTAAATATCTTTAAAACTAAGGGATCCCGGAACCTAAAAGTGGGTATATTTGAAAAGTGGAGGAGCCCAGCTTTCCAATGGCATAGTCAAAATTTTGTCGCCCCGGTTATCGTAGTCTTCTCCGTGGTACTGCAAGCGCTGTCAAAATGCGAAATCGAAAGTCTACTTTCCCGTGTAAACAGTCAGAAAGTGCTTTTTGCGGATTTGTAGAAATCACTTTCGGCAATGAAAAAAATTCGAGGTGTAAGGGTAAGCACAAACCCCTGCAAGATGGGTACTCGCTAGTGAACGTGTGTTGAACTTGTTACCTTGCCTTTGTTTGGATGTTATTTTGCAGGTTAGTTATGTTCTGGCTGTGGGAAAAAAATAACATACAAACTTCTCCGCGTTGCTACACGCACGTCACACGCATTCACTCTATCCCATTGCTTCTGAGCTTGCTTCTGTTGCTCTTATGCCAAAGAACGTTGATAACAAGAAGGGACAACTCGTTATAATTGTAGCGAAAGTGAGCAACAGGGGAGTGCCTTCTCTTTTCATCCAATCAAAAAACGTACTAGGGCAAAAGAGAAGACACGCCCTGTTGCGCACTTTCGCTACAATTATAACGAGTTGTCCCTTCTTGTTATCTACGTTCTTTATTTATGCTAACGGGATTTTTATTCTGTTGTTAGCAGAACCCATGAATCAATAATACAAGGTGGTATCAGTTGTGACAGCTCAATTTGACACTGCCTTAGCTCTTAGCTTAGTCAGGCGGCACCTATGGCCCTCTCATCATTCAGAGATCAAGTCCTCCTTGGTTTTGGAGCGTGCCGAAAGGCTTAATTCTCTGGCGAAGGTTAATGATATCCAACTAATGTGGGTACCAGGGCACATGGGGGATGCAGGAAATGAGGAAGCTGATAATTTGGTCAGAATGGCCGCTTCCTCGACCCCGATAGGACCTGAGCCCTTTCTCGCAGTGGGACCCAATACCATAAAGGAAATGCTCAGAAGGGAAAATTGCAAACTGAGGGTACTGCACTGGCGTGGCACTATGGGTCAACGTCAGGCAAAAAGCATATTAGGAAATTACAATCTGATAAGATACAGGCTACTCATGGATCCCCCAAAGGAGAAACTAAGAACTATTATATGTCTTTTGACTGGTCACTGTAGGCTCAGAGGGCACCTGTATAAACTACGTATCTGGTCCAGCGACCTGTGTCGCTTTTAGATGCGGCCAAGGAGACTCCCCTACACCTTCTTATGGAGTGTGAGGTTATTAATTTTCTTAGCGTTAACTTCGAAGTTACATA